>NC_068300.1:14592271-14759771 GCF_025860055.1 Xyrauchen texanus | reverse complement strand
ATGTCAGCCGATGTGCTTTTGTGTAAGCATCCAACCCAGTCTCATAAAAATTTGTACATATTTTATGAGTTGGCTATTTCGTATGATTTCATAAATCATACTAAATGTTTCATAAATGTTTGTTCATAAAAATGTTTACGATTTCATCATGTGCAAATGCCGAATGTCTAATTCGGAAGTAAGCACGTGTTTCACGCACGAGGCGTTAAGGACATTCTTATTAACATTATGCCCTTACCCAAACACCTTATCTAAACCTGACCGATAACTAACATGTGTAAATGATAGGAAGCTGGTGTGTGTGGCAGAAGCAAGTCATTGTCATGCATTAGATGTATTAGATGTCCAGTGATATCATTGGCTGTAGTGAAAGTCCTACAAATTCATCCGAGTGCAGTAGTACGATATCGTACGAATTAGCCAAATTTAGAAAAGTCACATGAATCCTTGCGATTTCGCCGTGAGAGTGCGTAACAAGCATCTGTTCACTATATGTGTGTGTGTGTGTGTGTGTGCGTGCGTGCGAGTGTGTGTGTGTGTGTGTGTGTGTGTGTGTGTGTGTGTGTGTGTGTGTGTGTGTGTGTGTGTGTGTGTGTGTGTGTGTGTGTGCTGTGGGTTACAGGAACGGAAAGGCCTGTCAATGAAGAGACATGAGCAGACTTTCAGAACAGGAGCGCAGCCCCCCAAAACCCCACACACCTGCTCTCTGTCTGAGAGAGAGAGAGAGAGAGAGAGAGAGAGAGAGAGAGAGAGAAAGAAAGAAAGAAAGAAAGTATGATGTGGTGTAAGTGTTAGTGAGTGTGTGTTTTGGTGACACCAAAAAAACAAAAACACAGGTGCAATGAGTTACTTCCAACACAAAGAAACACTCATACACAGACACAAACCCTCCAAGCATGACCTTTATATTGGAAACATGGTGTGCGGAACTTTTCCGAGCTCAATTATGACATCACAAATGTCTCTAAAGGCATCCTCCAGTCAGAACTCAGGAGGTGAAAACAAGGGTGTTTGGGGGGAGAGCAACATTTTGAGCTAACATTTTGAAAGAATCAAGACATTAACAATCATAAGTGCTGTCAAAATGTATTCACTTTTTAACAGATTTACAGTGCACTGCAAAAAGGTGTTAACCTTCAGTTGTTACCTCAAGGAGCTATTTCTAAACAACCTATATCTTAAAATTTGTTTTGTTGGTTTAACCTCAGGTTGATTCAAACTTGTTAAAGAATATTTTTGACTTAATCCAACCAACCAAGTTAATCTCATTTTGGGGGGTTAACCTTTTCTTTCAGTGTATATCAGACGTCTTGTTAGTGTTTTTTTTTTTTTTTAAATAAGCGTTAGCTTTTGGCTAAAGGATTGGATCATGCCTGGGCTACTGTGTTGTCTTCCTAAGTATACATATCTGACCACGATTGAATACAAATGCATTTGAGGGGGGTGGGTTGTTTTCCGCAACCGCTTTCGGGTCCTTGAATTACATATAACTTGTGAGTAAGGGCAGCTGGTGGACTTTCTGGTGGGTAAGATGGAATTGATTTGGTAATGGAGTGGTGGTGTTGTGGGCTAAAGCACATAACTTTTAATCAGAAGGTTGCTGGTTCGATCCCCACGGCCACCACCATTGTGTCCTTGAGCAAGGCACTTAACTCCAGGTTGCTCCGGGGGGATTGTCCCTGTAATAAGGGCTCTGTAAGTCGCTTTGGATAAAAGTGTCTGCCAAATGCATAAATGTAAATGTAAGATGGTGCCCCCCTAGGGAGTCGGTGCCCTACGCAGACTGCATAGTATGCGTGTAGGGAGTGGTGGGACTGTTCCTGATCCATGAGATCATCGCATACAATGTCTAAAGTTTGATTTTGAGGTAATATGATCTAATATTGAATTATTTTTAAAATGTTGCTAATTAAAATCTCTGAAATTATCACATTTATTTTTGGACAGCATACTTATCTATAATTTTCTGTTTTGATCAAGGTCATTAAATCAAAAGTATTTTAAGAACTGTAGCTACAATAAGTAAAAGAAACTGATTTGTTAAGAAAATGTTCAAAGTGAGCTCACATTGACTGACCCAATCACAACAGGATTCATTTTTTTATAGAGTACTTCAGATGTTATGACATGCCAAATGTAACTGAATTTAACAGAAAATGGTGCACCCTTTTCTGAAGCGGTTATTTTGAATAAGTATTATCATAATTTGTTTCTCAAAAAGCTTCTTGCTGTCTCAAAAGTGTTTGCCTAATTTGACAATTTGTTTCCTATAACTATTTTCCCGATATTTACAAGATATCACTTTAACTCACCTGGGGGCCTTTTACCCCAAATATGGATAATGATTTTTACAAATCTGTATTAATGAATTTAATCTAAACATCCTCCCGTAATTATTTATTTATTTATTCACACAAACGATGTTGCTCCATCAATATTCATTAAGAAATATATATATATATATATATATATATATATATATATATATATATATATATATAGATATATAAAATAAATAAGAAATATATTTTTTCAATCTTGATACACTTGATAAAAGCAAATTTTCCTTACGGTGTGCCTTTTGCCCCATTGTATCCTACTGACCCCAGCCAATGTTGACTCTAACTTGGGTTAAGGCTCAGTTGCATAATCAAGGCTGTTTGTGAGATAATGTTGCAGGATGGTCAGCTCTTTACCTGTCAATGGTTAGTTTGCATGATGACACTATGAAAACAGACACAAACACACAACCTCAATGCAAACTCCACCTTCAATGCAGCTACAACCCCATAAATCATGTGCAAAACAATTAGAAGCGTGCATTTGTTTATGGCGGCAATTTGAATTGATTTGTATGTCGGAAAGAATAAATAACACACATTGAGTCTATAGGATTTCCTTCATGGTTCTAGACTTAAAAATGCTGTACATTTGGACTCCGCCTCATGACATGAGGTGGCAAGAATTACTATGGTATTCTTTCATACCTCATGGTTGGGTCAGAGCACTTTTTTCTCTGTGTGTAAAACAGGGCATCTCTGTGTTGCAAGTGGATTGGCACATAAATTCAGTTCGTTCGACCTGTCACAATAAATTATTAGCAGGATGTTGCAGCAGAACCATTTTTCCTTATTTTTTCACTCAGGTCCTCTCTCTTGTTCTCTGTCTTACTCTTTTCTGTCACAAGCACGCACACACGCACACACACAAACACACACACACACACAAACACACACACACCCACTGGGAAGATTACAATAGGCTGATTTCCTTTGTGGTCAGGCCTAGTAGCCACTCCCTGTTCCACTGGCAGGTACAGTGCCTCTGAGCTGCCATGATAAGTGTATGTGTGTGTATTTGTGTGAAAGAGCTACAAGACTGGCTATTTTGTTTTCTCGGAAATTACATTACGTTAATTCATTATACATGAAAAACTGCTCCATTATTACATTAAGGTGCTATTTCTTCTTGATCTGACCCTTTAAGTTTACAGTCGTTGGTGTCACCTAAGTTATTCAGGTTGATTTAGTCATGTGAAATACATTTTTTGGCACACAAATAAAATCAGTTATTTGAGATGTTAACACGTTTCAAGTGTGTCTAAAGATGCTTTGATTTGTGCATTAATTGATTATAATATCAAACATATCAATAGCACAAACTGGGGCAGCACTTAGATAGAACAGATTTATCTGCTGTATCATTTCAACTTTCCAATTACAAATCTTCCAAACCACAGCACCCATTTATAAACATGGCATTTGACGCATACACAGCTGTGTTTAATATGGAAACAATTGTCTTATTTTAGATCATGAGATGTATTCTCAACAGCTACTGTCTGTTAAAATTAAGTACATGTTTTAATATGAGATTGGAGGTGTTTAGCATATTGTTTGCCCATTATTAGCAAGAACGGATTTTAGACATTTTAAATAGGCCCTATATATTTAGCATTATTGTGATGGCCTTTTATTTTGGTTCATCACAAAGAAAACACCATCCAGAGAGCCTCTTGTGAAATGAATGAGTTTTCTATAGACTTATGTTATAGAGGTCTTATGAATGTATTGTGAAATGTTTACAAAGCACAGATGGGGATTTATAAAGATGAGCGTGACTAGCTTTGTATTCTGAGTCAATTTAATATGCAAATCAGGCTGACAGATTCAACCTGTTAACAGAAAACTTTTTCAAATCAGCCTGAAGTACAATTTAAAGTTGCACTAAGGTCATGTACCAAATTAATTGTAGTCTAGGCCTCACACATACAAACATGAGCTTGATGAAACACTAAATTAATTCACATTGAAATGAACAGAGTGAATGGATTGGACATTTTTTTTTCTCCCAATAATATTTCAATCGTTTATAAAATAATTTGTGTTTTCATGAGAGATTTCTGCATACAAAAGTATTTGAATGTTTTGCAGCTATTTTATAGTGGAGGGGATTTTGATTTAGATTAGTTTACAAATTCGCTTGTGAGAATACACATTTTGTAAAATGTAAAAAATGTTAACTTGAAAAATGTGCTTCATGCATAAAATCTAAATTAACTTGTATGATTCTAATTAAAATATTATTCAACATCGCTGAATCAACCTGAATATGTTAGGTTAGACCAACAACTACTTTTAAAGGTTAGATCAGATAGTAATAGCTCAATCCATTAATGCTTCAGCAGCAGTTTACCACTTTTTTACAGTGACAATTTTTTTTCCATCAAAAAGTCCCCTTACGGCTCCTTAGAAATCCAGGCATTTATACTAACAATAATCATAATTTATAATCATTTTAATAACATTTGTCTGCAAGCACACCTGCTAATGCAGTTCAGTACATAATTAAATGTAATCAGATCACTTTAATAATTACTTCATTTAAAAAAGTAATTACATTACTAATTAATTTATTAAACATTATTCCGCTCAACAAATTAAAAATAATGTCTTTATTTCTTCCTTGTTCATTGTTTAAAACAAGTCATACTCTCAGCACCTCACTTTTCTTCTTCACAATGACTCGTTACCATAATTCATGTATTCTAAATGAATAATATATTAGAAATATGCATAACCGTAATGTACCTAAAAGTAATTAAACTGAAAATTGAAAGCCTGTAACTGTAATCTGATTACAAGAACTTAAAATGTAATGCATTACACTACTATTTTGACTAAAAAGCTATTAGATTACAGTAACGAATTGCTTTTTAATTGGATTACACCCAACAAAGTTTTAAGACTTACGCCACATCCACACAAATTAGTTTCACTGAAAAATAAAACGTTGAGTAAACTTTTAAAAAAAGTTAGGCAACCAGCTGAGCTAAGCATTTTTGAGTCTAATAAACTTCAGGAAAAGAAGTTGTACCAACTTAACAATTTAAGATGGACTGTTTCATGAACTCAATAAAATAAGTTCAGCAAATTCTCACAAATATAAATGATTATTAAGTTCGATAAACTTGAATTTTTAAGTACAGCTGTCATAATTTAAAATTTTCTTGAAAATAATATAATAAGATATTCTTTATTAAGCAGATCTACATTTCAACATAAGATTGTGCGTCAGCCCCACCAAGATACCAAATAGTTGGTCCAACTTAAAAGGTGTTGTAGTAACAAGTCAGCTTTATAACTGAAGTAACCAGACAGACACAAACATCTAAAATACACTGATGAAATTAAACATAATTACATTAGACATGAAAAATATAATCAATCTCTTTGACTCAATTACGAGAACAGCACAAGGAAGAAAAGGGAAAATGAGCTGTTTAGGTAAAAGTTGAAATGATGAGGGAACACTGTGAGATAAAGAGAAAGTATGTGCTGATGAAGTATAAACGAATGAAACCAAAGTCACAAACACACACACATGAACACAGCGAAGGATTGAGGTGGCAGATGGTTTATTAGCGATACACAGCAAACCCCTGCCCAAAACGTTCTGACTACACACAGCCACATAAACACAAACACATGCATTCTCAAACTGAGAGAAAGCACACACAGATTGAGCAGATAAAGAGAAGAGAGAGAAAAAAGGAGACAAAGAAGAGAGGGAGGGGGAGAGTACTGCGCTGAGGGTGATTAGCTAAAGAAACTGTCTCTGTCCGCAGATTTGGCCATCTTTTGGCATTCGTTCGTGTGACAGTTCGTTTGTGAGAGAGCAGAAAAATATTTACAGCAGTGTGCCAGTGGCTGATAATCACAGAAAAAGTACATTAACTGTAAACACACAAACAACAGTACAACAGTTAATAGATGAGAATTAGGTCAAAGAGAAAGATACAGTGATGCAAGAACAATGAAGAAAACAAAACGCTTGAGACATAAAGGCAACAAAAGAGAATTAAAGACAGCAGGAAGAAAATCACCAGAGTTTGTTCTTACAAACGAAGGAAGATGAACAAAAAAAATAAAATTCAAATATAATAGTTCATTATTATGGACAATAGAATTCATAGGGTACTTCCGCTCTAATTTGTTTTTATTTGAAAATGGTTTCCAAAGTATGCGCTAATAGAGATTGTTTTTCGAAAGTCTCTGTTTTTAGTAGAGAAAAAGGGAGTTCCAGTACAATGTTTATTGGATAGATTAGGTTTATGACATTGTGGATAAGCGATGTAAACAACGTAGTGAAATCAATGATTTTCTAGTCAAAACATATTATGCTGCATTCTTGTGATGTCAGAATGACCCTACTTCCCACTTCTGAAGTGGTAATTACGAGTACGTCCTGTTCAAGTAATTTGTTACTTTTTTTGACCCCATAATACGTATTACTCAGTAAGCTTGCTGGCGATAATGGAATTTTATCAAATACAAGCTATTTTCACAGTGTGAAAATCAAATGAAATGGCTGCTGATACAGACATACATAAATGAATATGACCAACAAGCAGTAAAAATTAGCTATGTTTAGAAAACAAATAAAACCATTCATTCTTTACTCATCTCAATCCAGGTGGCGGAGGACGAATCTAAGTTGCCTCCGTGGCTGATAAGATGCACGTCAATCCGTGCATCTTATCAAGTGGTTTGTTGAGCGTGTTACCGTGGAGACACAAGGCATGTGGAGGCTTCACGCTGTTCTCCGCGGCATCCACGCACAACTCACCACGCACCCCACGGAGAGCAAACCACATTATAGTGACCACGAGGTCACTATAGGGAGGGTAGAGTGACTTTACCCTCCCTAGCAACCGGGCCAATTTGGTTGCTGTCCTGGCTGGAGTCACTCAGAACGCCCTGGATTCAAACTCACGACACCAGAGGTGATAGTCAGCGTCTTTACTCGC
This sequence comes from Xyrauchen texanus, assembly GCF_025860055.1. Taxonomy (NCBI): domain Eukaryota; kingdom Metazoa; phylum Chordata; class Actinopteri; order Cypriniformes; family Catostomidae; genus Xyrauchen; species Xyrauchen texanus. The sequence goes on along the minus strand of NC_068300.1, from coordinate 14,752,462 downwards.
TGAGCTACCCCGGCCCCCCCCCTCTGCCATGTTGAAAGTTTACGTCCTCAGAAACTCTGGCATCAAAATGATCTCAGAGTTTCCTAGTCGTAATTATGACGTAATGTCGTAAAGTCGTAATGTTCATGTGCAACTTCCGAGTAGGAAACTCGTATTTATGATAATTCCGATAGCACATGAAGGCGGCATTAGGATGAACCTGGCCTAAATCCTAGACCCAAAAGTCTTGCTCAATTGTTAAAGTTATAAGACGTAAGCCTGCGATGGACTGGCGACCTGTCCAGGGTGTCCCCCGCCTTTCGCCCAATGTTAGCTGGGATAGGCTCCAGCCCCCCGCGACCCTGTACACAGGATAAGCGGTTGACGATGGATGGATGGATGGATAAGACGTAAGCCACATCAACACAAAAACGTTTTGACATTAATCCGTTTGCATATCCGAACATGAACATTATTCGAGGTATTATTTAAAAGAGAGCGTTTTTGAATGTCTCTATTTTCGGTGGAGGAAACTGCTAGATGATATGTGAAATTGTAGCAAAATCAATGTTTTTTCAATCAAAAACAAGGGTATGTTTTTACTTCAATCAAATTTACTTTAGTGGTGAAGTATAGTTTAGCATGAAGCACATTTTTTTTTGGTTCTCTGAATGTTGTATCTTTTATAGTGAAGTGTCTGGGCTGTGTCAGAATTTCACCGAATTCCACTCTGAGCAATTCGCATCCATAAACGCTTTACAATAAGGGTCCATTTGTTAACATATGTTAATGCATTAGATATCATGAACAAACAATGAACAAAAATTGTTTTACAGCATTTATTCATCTTTGTTAATGTTAGATAATAAAAAATACAATTGTTCGTGTTAGTTCATAGTGCATTGAAGGGATAGTTCACCCAAAAATGAAAATTCTGTCATCATTTACTCACCCTCAATTTGTTCCAAACCTGTACCTGAAGTCTTTGTTCTGCTGAACACAAAGGAAGATATTCTGAAGAATGTTTGTAACAGTTGTGGGGCACCATTGACTTCCATAGTATGAAAAAAATACTATGGAAGTCAATGGTGCCCTACAACTGTTTGGTTACAAACATTCTTCAAAATATCTTCCTTTGTGTTCAGCAGAACAAAGACTTCAGGTACAGGTTTGGAACAAATTGAGGGTGAGTAAATGATGACAGAATTTTCATTTTTGGGTGAACTATCCCTTTAACTAATGTTAACTAATGTTAATACAACTTTTAATTTAAAAATAGTATAAGTATGGGTTGAAATTAACATAAACATTAAGTGTTAACAAATATAACCATATTTTAAAGTGTTACCACTATTTCTTTCTATATGGCAATGCTAATAACACCCAATAAATCCATATGTGACTTTGTTATTGTTGATAGTGAAAAACTGAATCACTACATCAATTCACTTTTGTGGTACCTATATTATTAACTGTTGAAGCGTTTACAACTTTTGTTGTTTTTAAGACATAACAGTGGTCACAATGCAGAGGCTGGATCACTTGTAACATTCAGACTTCACAGCAAGATGTGAATGCTTTTACTGATTGAATTACAGTATTTCTGATAAATGTAAATTCAGTTGAATGTACAACGCAAGGTAACTTGCAATTGTTACCTTCAAGATCTACCTGATCTAACCCTCAAACATTTTTTTGGATGGTGTAACCTAATGTATTCAGGTTGATTCAGGGATGTGAAATAATATTTTTTACTTTAATCAAACCCGTTCATTTAGATCTTACCACATGAAACATACAGTACTGTGCTAAAGTCACATAAGATGTTTCAAAAAAACATGTGTCTTAAGATGGTTATTTATATCTGCTACTTTAGTGTGTCAGTAAGAAATAAACATTTTATACTCCCAAAAGTTCCTTTTGCAAATAAAATAGAATAGAAGAACAGGGAGCCCTGCAACAAATTTCATGGCCCCACAGATCATTATTTTTAAAGAAATCCTCATTTTGAAAGTTTTTCACAAGTGCCAAAACTTTTGCACAGTACTGTATTATTCGGTAAACAGGGTAAAGAATGATGTAAACTCAGCATAACAATGGGATCCAAATAATTACAATGCTGAGTTGATGAATTTCAGATCAACAAATGTATAAAAAACTAAACAAGCATAAGCACATTTCACCCATATGCACACACTTTTTGACACAGGGGGTCAAAACTAGACCTACCACTCTTGACAAAACTGAAAGCCGAGAGGGGCCTGTTTGGTGACTGTCCTGTTCAGGATAAGTAAGAATGATGACGTATCTATATGGAAATATGAATCCTTTTCAAACATTCCTTTAGAGAGGTTATTAATGGGAAAGTAAATTTTTTTATTAACAGGCATATGTGTGCATGTGTTTATATGTGTTGTGTGGGTGCAGTTTTGTTGCCAAAAAAGTAAAAGCAGCCTCTTGCTTCCCGCGCTACATGAGTTTGTGTATGTGTGTTGTGCTCCATTCACTTGGTGAAATAGAGCAGAATGAAAAGACTAAATGGAGCTCATTATTCATCCTAATACACGCTCCCGCCACACACACATGCGCATGCATACCCCCTGCCCTGAACCCCCAATACCAGGTTGCTGTCCACTCTTTTGTTCCCTTCTAAATGATCCTGACAGCAAATGAAGCAGCACACACATTGCGATTTAGGCCACTTGTCATTGGTCGCTGGACATCACCAGCTCTTATATCTCCAAACGTGTCCCTTAGTTACACGACTAAGACCATTATTATTGTGCCCGTATCTCCATCTTTACTGTGATGGGGTTGATTTAGAATTCTGTGAAATGAAAGCGAAAGTTCATGTTTGAATGATAGTAGTAGGTCACAAGTCTTTCTGGTTTCTCTGCTTCTCTGGGGTTTGAAAGTGAACAATGATTTTTAAAATTTAAATATTAGGATGCAAACTTTGCAACTTTTCCACGGCTTGTTAGTTCATTTTACTTTTTTATAAAACACAAGCAGAATTAATATCGACTTAATCATTCGTAAAACCATTTTTAGGTAAATTGTCAAATCAGACATAATGAAGTATAATTGAAGTTTGGTAAGAATAATAGTGTGCAACAGTGCCGACAACTTTTTCAGCCTTGTTGGTCCCAGAAGTATTCTTCTCATACATTTGTGCAATAGAGGTTTCATAAAATCCTTCATAAAAGAGTTCTAAGCCATGAACCAAATCAAAAAGCTCAGAGGTAAATCACAACATTATAAACTTTGATCTGAAGCAAAAAAGTATCTAAAAATCAGACAAAAAGGACAAGGGTACAAGACTGTGTACTTAATGTCTTTCATGAGGAAATGAACTGCAATGCCATGAAGCATTGCGAATGATGTAATCAAATTAAAAAAAGTGGCAATGTATAAAACGATTAATTTAAGAATATAAAATATATTTACATTTTATTGAAAAATGTGCAAATATTAGTCTTAGTGTAAAAAATTTAATAGCGATTGACCACATAATTTTTCACGATTAATCGCAGATTTTGAACGTGCTGAAATTTTACTTAAAATTTAGACTAATTCTTTTCCTGTCAAAATGCATAGCCTATATTTTCCTTCTTAGGAAACACAAAAAACAATATGTAACAATATAATGCTTTATTAACATTTTCCAAACAAATCCTTCCATAGTATTAAGATGGAAATTAACTAAAACATCATCAATTCAAGTAACATTAAACATTTCCCAAAGTCTAATTGGGAGTTTGACTAACTGAAATAAATAATCCCCACATAGGTTGGGGTACTTAGGCTAAAAAAAATACTTGATTTCTGTCCCAAGTCCCATCTGGACTTGTTTAGTACAACCAATAGCTTCAAGAGCACTTTTCTCCATCACTTTATCACTGACATGGCTGTTGTGTGTGTTTGTGGTGTGTCCATCAGTGTAATTTCTCCAGGCAGACACAATGCAAAGGTTCCGCCCTTCTAACAAGTGTTTATTCTGGTTTATACTGTATTAATGCTAAATATGTTAACGCAATTTGGACACAATGCTAAACCTTGAACACATTCATTTTGATTCTAACAAACATACAAGCAGGTTTGAGGAGTAATGGATTACTTGTAACTGCATTAGATTATCAGGATACAAAAATAGTTATATGTAATCCGTTACAGCTACATTAAAACCCATCATAATCAGATTACAGTTACATTTGTAAAAATTTTCCTGACATAAAGTGATACTGACAGCTGTTTGTTTAGAGTGTGAGATGGTTTAGATGTGCGTTCTCTTCGGGTTCTCTCAAATGACTCACTGAGTCAGGAGTGCCTCCTACTGTGGCATGCACAAATAACACCTGTCTCACATCAGCACTCTGCTCTTGAGGCAAACAGCTGCTTCATTGTGATGGCCACAGAAGAACCTTCCAGCTGTCAAGATGCTCTCATTATCCAATGTCCTGAGGATTTGAAGGTAATAAGAGCCACACAGAAATCACAATAGCTAGGTTAGCTAAAATGTGTTAATATTAAAATGTGTTAAAATGAGTTAGCCTTAGTGCTGAAAGAAATCCATGGCCCTCATCATTTGGCGGGAGCAGGAATAGCTGATAACACTTACAGGATTTGCGCATAATAGATGGTTCAGCATAGAAATCCCCTGGTTTGCATGGTTGCAAATTCTAACTGTACTATATTAGCCAGGACGTCCTGTATGTTGTTCCATTCCGTACTGAAGCTAAAAAATATTAACCATCCCCCAGGTGAATGGTACTTAAACCGTCATCATATTAGAAAAATCTCTTTGAATACAATGCAAAAATCTACTGAAAAATACCCCTGGAAAACTTGCTATGAATTTGTCTTCTTTTTCACCACTTTTGATTTTGCATCCCTGATCATTATTAACAAATCCAAACTGTATACAGAAATACCAAATTAAAGTTCATAGGAAAAAAAGTTAAATGAAGAATTTATCTGATTTTGATAAATGATTGTTGAGAACAGTTCAAATGTCTGGTTGAGGGAAACATTCTGGCAAATGTAACATGTTCAACACTTATAGTAATTAGGAATGAAATCTGTTTGGATCAATGCTTTAAAACTAGATTTTGGATTTTTTTTTGGAATCAAAACTTTTTTCCCCTTTGAAATCCTCCTTAAACAGAAACATAAACATATAAATCAGTCATAAACTGTTAGCTGGTGATGCTTGACTTTAGATCACGAGCAAGCAGAGGAAAGACACTCTCCAGCATTTAATTATGACAAAAATAATGATGACGATGATGATGATAATGTGTGATCTACCTATTGAATACAGTCTGAAGTTAATAAATAGTGCAAATTACAATTGCCTATACACACTAACTGCAATACATGGCTCTTTAGGGGCAGTGGTGGCTCAGCGGTTAAGGCTCCAACACTGCCAAAACACCACTGTTGGGCCCTTGAGCAAGGCCCTTGACCCTATCTGCTCCAGGGGCACGTATCATTGCTGACCCTGCACTTTGACCCAAGCTTAGCTGGGATATGTGAAAAAAAAAATATGTCACTGTATATATGCAAAAATGTATGTATAATGTGTGATAATATATTGTTATAATAATAGATTATAGAAAAATAATAGATTATATATTGTTTACACTTTGCAGTATTTTGAATCTGAGGTATATCCTGTCAGATTTAGTTTAATGTTAACCAAGACATAAATCAGTGCATCTGTTCTGATTATATTTGCTTTATTAAAAATGTTATTTTTCTGTAGCAGTCAGAGAACTCGCCTGATTTCTTTAAAAATACTTAGTTGTTCAACATTAACAGCTCATATTCTGTTTTCTTGGTAGGGTTTCTTCTCCACTGATACAATAACAGCGACAATGTTACTCATAATATTACTCAAACATGTTTGGATGTTTGCATTCAAGGCATAATTTAAAGTTTTAGAGATCATATTGATTTTATCTTGACTTTATTTACATATGTGCCCTTGTGGTAATCCAAAAGTAATGAAAAATAATCTTACGACATTACTACCATATTTCTGTAATTGTATTACGTTACTGATTACATTTATTGTTAAGTAGTCAGTAATCTGTAATGGATTACATTTAAAAGTAACCCTCCCAACCCTGCATATAAGTAGTTTGTAAGTGTAGGGAGGCCAACTCGATTGCATCTTTAACATTGCATCGTGGAAGTGGGCGGTCACTGCTGAACTGATTTAGCGTGCCTTTTTTCGCCACGTTTAACTGACTGGTCGATGTTTTCTCTTCAGGATCATGAGTAATGCAGTTCATCACCAGACGTTCTGCTATTAAACACCTTTTTTTAAATGAAGATTAAATAATGTGGACTGATGGCTTCAACAGAAGCATATACCATCGGAGGTCATGGTAGCTCTATCTTTAAACCTATGTGAGTTATTTTCAAACATAAATTTCCCTTTGGAGACAATGAATAGGATTCTTACTCACAGAACCAGACTGTTATGCTCTATTGTCCATTGTAAGGAATTATGTAAGATAAAACGACCACTGTGTAAGAATGAGCCATTTTTTTATGAATAATTTTATCAGATACTTGTTCTTCGTTTGTGTTTCATGAACAAGGGCCAATAAGTTAATTGTTAATTATAAATGTCTGTTTATCATAATTATGTGTGTGTTGCAGGGTGGGGCGTGCATGCAATTAACGATGAGTATGCATGGGTGTATGTGTATGTGTGTGTGTGTGTGTGTGTGTGTGTGTGTGTGTGTGTGTGTGTTGAAAATGTAAAAATGCAGAAAGTTTTTTGTGAAAGTTAGGTTTAGGGGTAAAGTTAGGGTTAGGGAATAGAATATAAAGTTTGTACAGTATAAATACAGTACAGTATGTCTATGGAGAGTCCCCATAAAACATGAAAACCCAACAAGTGTGTGTGTGTGTGTGTGTGTGTGTGTGTGTGTGTGTGTGTGTGTGTGTGTGTGTGTGTGTGTGTGAGTGTGTGTGTGAGTGCGTGCGTGCGTGTTTAATTGTGTAGGGCAATGCAGTCAGGGGATTCCACAACACCTGCTCAAGCATTATCACTACTTTTATAGTGGTACTTACTACAGTACTGCTTCCATAAATACACACACATACAAAACAAACAATCAGACACAGCTTACATTCATACACACACCCTATCATGGAATTATCATGATATTAGACGCAATGGCTTATTGTGAGGGGGTTTCCAAATTTGTGTGTGTGTGTGTGTGTGTGTGTGTGTGTAGGGTTTGCAATTCAGGGGCTCTACTGTATATGAAAAATAAGCATTGCAATGTGTTTTAGAGATAAGTATATTTTAAAAACAAGGTGTACTGTGTGTAACTATGTGTTGAATGCACTTACATAAGCACTAGCTTAGTTTTACACACACACACACACACACACACACACACACACACACACACACACACACACACACAGGTACACAATACACAAAAGAAAAGAAAATAGGAGAAGTAGTGTATGTGTGCGATTTGTTAGTGGTTAGCTTAAGAGAGCTGGAGTACGAAATGAAAACAACTCGCAAAGTCACTTCCCCTCTACTCACACACACAAACACATACACACACACACACACACACACACACACACACACACACACACATGTTGGTGCAGATATCCTCATGAGGACCCTCCATATACATAATGTTTGTACTGTACAAACTATAGATTCTATCCCCTCACAAAACATTTTTAAAATCTTTTTTTAAGCGATTTGAATTATGGTGGCTCTAGAAATGTTCTCATAAACCACATTCATAGCATAATACTCTTGTAATTACCAGTTTGTAACCTAAAAAATTGTCCTCGTAAACCACCCAAACCCACCCACACACAGACACACACACACAAAACAATGCCCCATGAACATCACTGAAATATCCAATTAGGAGAGCGGGGAGAGGTTACATGTTTTATTACATTGTTATATGCATGTAATAAACATGTTTTGTGATGTTATGCATCAGTGAATAGTGCATGTGTGAAAAAGAGTGACAGAAGATGCATGGATGTTGGGGAAAGTGTTAAAAAAAATGCTGATGATGTTTAGAAGAAAACACAAAAGAGAAGAGAGATCGAGAAAGAATTTAGGCCAACTGTAAAACTTCGAGCTTACTGTTAACACATATTCAACTGTACCCAAACTAAGATAAATACATGTGATCGATGTGAGAAAAAAAAACCAAGCAAACAGTTTCAAACAGTTTGTTTTTATTTAACACATATTTATCAAGGAGTCACTTTACAGTATGCATGTGACTAAAAATGATGTTATTAGCTATCAGAGTGCAAATCTTTAACGTCAAGACACCTACAAGAGCAGTATTACAGGTAAAGGTGCTTGCTAATGCTTGTTTTTGAAAACTTAAATACATCTCTATCAGTTTTAAAAGAAAGGAATTTGACATTTTTCTAAAAGAAACAACACAGCACAAGTCAGCACAGTTGTCCGCACTGTTGTCACACATTTATGCACATACACACAACTCTGCAAGACAAAAGGTTGAAAATAAGTTCTGTGTTCTCTCCTATCCACCCTAAACCACATCATTAATAAACTGGGAAGCCACCTCTCTGGGTTCCCCTTCACACACATAAACTCACACACAAACATACAGAGAGAGAGAGTGAAAGAGAGAGAGAGAGAGTTTCCGTTGGCAACTGGCCGCAAGATAGATGAGCTCCTGATATAACATAAATTTTTTGCCAGAGATTATGTGTTTTTATGACTCAGATATTATATAAATAATTGGATACTACATTAAGAACACTAAAGGTATATGTTTATTAAGGTAAGACCTCTAAAAAGTCTAATACATCCTACAAATTTCAAATATAATCAACACATCGAGCTATTGCTAGCCAAGCTAAGATTCTATGGCAGTTTAAACTGTTGTTGACATCACAGGCCTGCCTAAGGCTGAGGCATTTTTAAAAAATGCAGTTAAGTTAAATCTAGTAAAGAAAAGAAGAAGATAAAAGAGAGGGTCTGAACAGTGAACCCAGAGGTGCTTCTCTCTGAGTACAGTGGATCAGAAGACAATAGAGTCCACTGTAACCTGCTCATCTTTCCTGAAAACCCATCAGCATGGCACCAATAGCTGGTGTGTTGCACTATGGCTGCCGTCACATCATCCAGGTGGATGCTGCACACTGGTGGTGGTTGAGGAGAGTCTCCTGTTCACTGTGTGCTATATAAATTTAACATTCATTCATTCATTCACAACACCCTCTGCCTGTGCTATGACTTCTTGCAGAAAAGGGGGCATCAGCAAAGACAGAAGAAGAAATAAAGCTGACTGTGAACCTTTCCATGGTCCAGGGGCCAGAGTCCAGAGTCCAGCCTTAATGAATTTCAGAGGAATTTCAGACACTTTAAGATGGAGGTTCAGAAGCTAAAGTCAGATCCTCAGGTGAAGAGTAGTGCAGAATTTGAGCACAGTTCTACATTGTCCACCAGCACTGGCCCCTGCTCGAGCACCCCTCTAACATGAAGACACACTGACACTCCTGTCTCTCCCAAGATTAAGGCCCTGAGAGACAGCATTGCTCAGCTGGAGCAAGATTACTTCCTGTTTAAAAAGGGAACTACCAGCAGCCTCACCCAGCTCCAAAGCCAGGCCAGCCACCCCAGTATTCAATTACTTCAGCAGCTCTCAGACAGCTGGAGGATACCAACCAAGAACTGCGGCAGGAGTTGAGGAGTATGAAAGAGGAGGTGTTGAGCACAGCCAGGGGCTAGAGAGACAGCTGATGGAGATGAGAAACCAGCTACACAAGAATACTGCAAACTTCATAAACACAGCACAACATCAGCACACAAACTCCCAGCACCTCCATCCCTACAACTCCTCAGGCTTCACTGAATCCCAAGAGGAAAGACAGCAGCAGCAGGCAGAGCCATCCACCACAACACCACCCAACAGAGAACAGAGGAGAAAGGACAACACTGTCATCCACTGTGATACCAACGGCAACCACCTAGACCAGAGACGGCTGTTCCCAGGGAGGGCTGTGGGGAAATTCTGCTAAGAGGCTGTATTGGGCGCACCCTCTCACATCATACTGCATACCGGGACAAACGGCCTCAGCACCAGAAGGGTGGATTTTGCTAAAGCTTTGATCGATGTGGTGAAAATAGCTTCCAGCATCTACCCCAGTGCTAAGGTCATAATCTCTACCCTTCTCCCTCGCGAAGACATTCCACACAAAAATAAATACCATTAATATAGAGGCACATTGCAAACCATCTGCACATCACCCATGAACATCTATATGACCACCTGCACATTCATAGAGATGGTATGAGACTGTTTTCAAAATCCATCAAGGACGTAGCTCTGAGGAGCCCCCAGAGAACACGTCCTGTCAGTGAGGAGAGGGTCACACAGCTACACCGCTGCTGTTGTTGACAGAGGTAGTTCAGAAACCAGTGACCTCAGCCAGATATAAAAACATGTTGAAAATGATATGTGACAATCTATTAGCTTAATTGATTGACTTAATAGCTATAATTAATTTTCCTGGGGAGGGGCGTGCCTTCCTCACTGTCTACCGGCAGGTCATACCCACCTACCTGGATGAGGGAGGGGACAAGAGGAGGAAAAAAAAATGTGTGGCACCTACATGCCGTAACGGTGATCATGCCAAATTAACAAAAACATTTTAAAAAGAGAGGGAAAGGCCAACATGGATGCAGCACTGGTAGAGAGAGAGGAGAGAGAGAAAAAAAACACTTACACGCCGGTTCTCCGATACGCCATAGTTTGATCCTCGGCCACTCCTCCACCCTCTAATGGACGACAGCCTCCCCAGACGGATCGGAGGCAGACCTCCGGCCCCTGGAGGACAGAACACCCTGCTTCATTTTTGGTGGACGGTAGGGGTCTCCCCCGCCACCTGGCAGCAGTAACTGCTCCTCCAATCCAGGCGGCCGGGCTCCTCCGTCAGGGCTCCATTGGGGTGGATAGTAGTGGCGAGGACTCTACTGTGGTGCATCCCTCCTCCTTCCCGGATTTCAGCACCAGTGTAAAGGGATTAATGGAAAGGAGGAGGCGAGAACCGGCTTGACGATATAAATAATAGTTTAATGAAGAACTAAACAAAAAGACAAACACACAAAAGAGTCAGACAGCTGTCCGTAAATCTCTCTCTCTCTCTCTCTCTCTCTCTCTCTCTCTCTCTCTCTCTCTCTCTCTCTCTCTCTGCACTGCAGCTTCCAGTCAGCCTTTATCCCTCTCTGAGGCTTGATTAGCCTGAGTAGGGGCCGGGTGTGCGCCCTCCGCCCTGTCACATTCAGATATAATTGTATTACATGGAGACATGGAGTCGTTTAGAGTCTCAAACCTTCTCCTTCATACTATAGAGAGTTGATTATACATTCAATCAAAAATCCTCATGTTAAAAATGGAAGAGATTAAGGAGGAATTATAGTTTGGTTTAAAGAGCATCTTTTCCACTACATTTAGCCTGTGAAAAAAGGAAAACACATATCTGGATGAAACTTAATAAGGAACTTGTTCAGATGAGGACACTTACCTATGTGCAGTGTATATCCCCCATTCGACTCCTCCTATTATAATGAGGACATCTTACCTACACTACAGTCAGATATCATTCAGTTTCAGTCTCTAGGCTCTGTACTGATAATGGGGGATCTGAATGCTAGGACTGGAAAAGAACCAGACTACATTAGTTCAGCTGGAGATAAATATATTAACAGTACACATATACAGCAGAGTCAGCTCTTTACTAAAGCACGTCAGAGCTATGATAACATGATAAACAGACATGGTAAACACATCCTGCAGCTCTGCAAAAGCCTGGGTTTTATATAGTTAATTGCAGGACAAGGGGAGACTCTCTGGGTCGATTTACTTACTGCTTACCTTGAGACAGCAGAACAGTGGACTAAGATATAACAGATATAGACCACAATAAGATCAACTAATTCATGGTGATGCCACAGCCTCCTTTCTCAGATCATATTCACATAGTCATAAGTCAGCAAATCTGCCATCTGATCAGAAAATGTAATTGAATTCCCTCGCCACCAAATGTATATGGAAAAATGACAATCCTGTGACATTCATATTCAGAAAATGATAGAAATCTTTTCTACACCAAATTTAGAATAGACAAGAAAAGTATCAATTTGGCAACAGAATAGTAAACTAAAAATATTTCCACAGTGGCCAGCAAAGACCTGAGAAAAAGAAAAATATACAGAAGTAAAAAGAAATGGTTAAACCCGATTGGTTTGACTAAGATTATTAAACATCAAGATAGGAATTATGATCATTATCAAATTAAAAACACAGAGACCCTGCAAACCAGCAGATATGACCCACATATCATCAAACCCTTAAAATGTACAAGTCACTACTAACAAAGAAAAGAGCTGAACATATGACAGCAAAGCTCAACAAGATTGAGGAAGCTGTCAATGAAAATTCCTTTTGGGATTAATGGAACAATTTAGATAAATCCAAAAAAGTCAAATTCATTCCCATCTGTAACCCAAAACTCTGGACCGAACATTTCAGAAACCTCTTTTCACAAAATGAACCAAACCTCTGGAACACACAATAAAAGCTCAATTAAACCATTCGGACACCCACATAACATTATATGAACTGACTGGTAAGATGAAATCCCTCAACAACAAAATATTGTGGCTGGGTGGAATATATAATGAGATGCTGAAAAATAGCAGCCCCAAATTGAAAGATGCTATTCTTAAATTATTTCATCTCTTATTCACATTCAGTACTTTCCTGAAAATTGGAAGGAAAATCAAATCACCCCAATTTTCAAACAAGAGGACAAGTACATCCCAAATATTACAGGGGTATTACAGTAAACAGTGCCCTCGGGAAACTATTCTGTTGCATTATAAATAACAGATTTGTGAAAGATCACAAGACACTAAATAAATGTCAAATTGGATTCATGCCCAAAAAGAGAACAACTAATCATATCTACACACTCCACTCACATATACAGAAATATGTTCAGCAAACAAAACAAGGTAAATTATTTGGCTGCTTCATTGACTTTAAAAAGGCCTTCGATTCTGTTTGGCATAACAGACTCTTCCTTAAACTCATTCAGAGTGGAACAGGGGGAAAGACATATGATATAATAGAAGACATGGTACAAAGACAATAAATGCTGTGTTAAGATGAATGACAAAATAACAAATTATTTCAATCAGACTAATGGAGTTCGTCAAGGCTGCAGCCTCAGCCCAACTCTATTTAATATTTATGTAAATGAATTGGTCACAACCCTTCAAAAGTCACCTTGACTTGAAGAGGGACTACATGAAAGTCTCTCGATTTTAGAAAAATGTAGCAGTGATTGGGCCTTACCAATAAACATGGAGAAGTCCAAAGCCACTTGGAATTAAACTGTGGCTGAAAGTCTTAGACAGCATCATCAAACCTATACTTCTATATCTGGGGAAATCTGGGGACCCAAATATAAATTAAATGATGAGTCATAGGATAAAGCCCCTATTTAAATTTCCCACCAAGAATTCTGCAAAAACATCCTGGGAATTCACAGAAATGCTCAAGTCTTGTTTGTAGAGCAGAACTGGGCTGGTTCCCTTTCCTTACTGAAATCCAGAAGAGAGCAGCTAAGTTCTGGTTCCATTTGTCAGACACACCTCCAGATAACTACCATCAATGTGCCTTTACACACAGGGCAGGACACCTGCACTATTTAGTGCACTATTTAGTGAAAAATATTAACTAAATTCATCCATCCAGTTCAGATTGGCATAACTGAAACAGACAATAAGTACATAAATTAAGCTACTTCCACAGAATCAAGACTGATTATAAATTTGCACCACATTTGATCAATATTAAAGATAATCGACAAAGAAAGATACTGTCAAAGTATCATCTGAGTGAGCAGTCTGTCTGTAAAGACAGGCCGACAAGGACAGACTGTGTTCACACTGCACTCAATATGAGACAATTAGAAACACTTACTTTACACAAATAGCTCATATTCTACCTGAATTCAAGGACATAAATAATTTAGACAAACTCTCGTATCTTGTGGGAGAGAGAGTGTATTCAGCTGGCAGAGCAGTATGTGTCCTCCTGTCATCATATTTTGGAGAGAGGCTGACCCCTCTTGATTTTACAGCTGCTATTTTAATTTCCTTTTTTTCTTCCCTTACTCATTGCTTTCTGTATTTTACTTTGTCATTTGTTTGTATTTTATTTTATTGTCATTATTATTTATTTATTGTATATACATATTTTTTTATGATTTGGAAACATTGTACATTGTACAATAAAGCCAATAAAGCTAATTTGAGAGAGAGAGAGAGAGAGAGAGAGAGAGAGAGAGAGAGAGAGAGAGAGAGAGAGAGAGAGAGAGAGAGAGAAAGCTTGGGTATTATCAGAGCACAGCACTTGGGTAATGTGTCATCAGAAGCACTAGGGTTTGAGACAGACCTAAGCAAAGATAAGAGCAACACAAACCACAGACACGGAGAGAGAGAAAGTGCTGGATAGGATTGAAAAAAGTTGAGGCACAGAAGGTCAGATAGATAAGACATGTTGTTTTTTGCTTGTTGTTTGATAGATAGAAAGTGAGAATGAAAATATATAAATGAGGAGGAAACTATGACTTTTCAAGCCATCTATTATCATCATGTCAGAAAAAGGCAGATAAAAGTTCAAGTTTCTTTTTTTCTTTTCTAGTCATTTTGTATGCTTAAAATATTTTTTTCTTCAGCATTTAACCATTACATTAAACAGAATTTACTATATTAAAAGTATTATTGTTGCAGGTTTGAGCGTCATATGTCAATGTATTTATACTGCAACTTGGACTCTTACAATGCAAAATAATTTTTACATGGCTCATTGTACAAATCGGGGCAGTTTCCTGGTGGAATAAACACTAGAGGTGCTACAACAACTATGACTTTTATTTCTTTTCACACAAATTACACTTTTACTATAGTGCTTGACTTATAAGGTGATACATTTTAACGTTTGCATTACATAACGACATTTATAAGCATGTTTGAATGTGATCAAATTGATAGAATGTTGCATTTGCGATGCATATGAACAGGCTACCAGACCAGAAGAGCATGCAAGTCGAAACGTGAGCTGAAAGTGTCATAAGCGCATCACAAAATACTGTTGTAGCTTCAGCAATTACGTTTTCACGTCATATTTGCTTTTTTAACACCATTGGTTAGTTTTAAGTAGGTATGTAGGTTTTGTTGATTAAAAACTTGATAGAGAATGAACCTTGAAAACCTCATCAGTTTGGGAGAACATTTAACTCGCTTTTAGCACCTCACAGTGGACATTTCACTTTGAAACTGCCATTAATATGTGCAAAAAAGTTGCCACAGTCATGTAATTTTCATGAAATCAGGCTGTTATACTCCGGCATTCCAAGCTCATGCAGTATGTTCGTAAATTCTTTGTGCTAAAGGATTTCTTAATATTTACGAGTGTTTGTGTAATCTTTCATTATCCACTTTTGAAATTCACTTTACCACTGTTAGACTATATTAACGTTTATGCATTCAGCATTTTATCCAAAGCAACTTACAGTTCATTCAAGGAATACACTTAATTGGTGCATCAGCAAAGCATTCCCTGAGAATGGAAACTACGACATTGGTATTGTTAGCACCAAACTCTACTTTATTTTCAATTAATTTTACAATTTGACAAATAATCACAAGTCTTTTGTCATAGTAATTTATATGTTGTCAAAATCAGTGTTGGGTGTAATGGATTACTAAGTAATTAATTACTGTAATTAAAAAGTAAATAAGGGATTACTGTTATTTTTGCATAATTTAATTACAGTTACTTCTGATGTAATTGCAATAAATACTGTCTAGACTCTAGAACAATTCTATATAAAACAATAGTTAAATTCTTTGGCCAGTTCATGAATAATTTATTTAATTTAATATGATTCATTTGAAAGAATTAAAAGAACAGTTTCATGTCTATCATTGTATTTTTTTATCTGGTCGAGGTTGATCAGGGTTTTAGAAAGTAATTAGTAATAAGTAATGCAATTACTTTTCAGAAAGAGTAATTAGTACAGTAATCTTATTACACTGTAGAAGATGTAATTAGTAGCTAGTAATTTATTACTTTTTAGAGCAACTTACCCAACACTGGTCAAAATAAAGACAGCTACACAGCACATTTAAAGGATTAAATCTAAGTCTTAAATATTGTCTCGTATTTTCATTATATGCTAAAAATCTCACAAGCAAAAGAGAGAAAAGAACAGAAACAGAAAGATAAATGGACACTAATAGTAAAAGTTTATGAAGTCTGAGAGAGATTTACCCATTTCATCTTCAGCCAAGTCTCCATCACTGCAGCGATTTACCCTCATTTTTTCCTTTAAAGTTCCTAATCTTTCTGTAGGCTCATAAACTATTCTCAAACACTACATCACACACAGATACATGTTACCTATTGAAATTTGCTGCATTCTCACTTCATCCTTTGAAATGTGAAAAATATGACAAAATACAAATTACACGCAAAGAAACGCAGGTATGTGTGAGTTGATTGAGCAGAGAGACCGTCTGTTCGTTTCATCGAAATGGGGAAGAGAGAGCCTTGGAGTTATGCAAAACAGTCATAGATTCAGTGCTACTTAGCATGGCTGACTCATTACACTGCTTTTAGATCAACTTTGGGAAAGGATTTGGCCTATAATGATGTTTATGGTATGTTTTAGGATAGAGGATAGATTAAAAGGCATGACAGTCATTCATATGAACATACAAACCAAAACCAGTATCTTGCTTTCGATGTAAAGTCACAGCATTGGCTTTACACCACAAATATCAGAACCTTAGTCTACTTCCTAAATTCTCAACTAACCTATAAACCATAAGAGAACCAAGGAAAGGTGTCAAAATGTATTTCAGAGCATAGCTAAATACTGAGGTAAGGTAAAATTCATCATATACACTACCGGTCAAAAGTTTTGAAACTCTTGACTGAAATGTTTCTCATGATCTTAAAAATCTTTTGATCTGAAGGCGTATGCTTAAATCCTGAGACTTCACATTGTGTGCTGTTGTATGCAAAGGCAAGTTTATTGAGTGACTCTTTCCAACTGGTTTTCTGTCTTTCGTTAATGTTTTTAACATCTGAAGTAAAGTTCGGTTGAAACGTTCGACTTGTCCGTTTCCTTATGAGGAATGGAGTAGTTCTTGATTCAGCAATACCACAGCTCTTCTTCAACTGGGCAAATAGTTGGTTTTTAAACTCTGCTCTCTGATCACTGTGAATTCTTTGGGAAATCCGAATCTGAGTGCATAGTCATTGAATTTCCGATCAGTGACTGTTTTGGCAGATTTTGAAGTAGTGGCATAGACTTGCACAAATCTTGTGAAGTGGTCAACTAAGACATAAACGTACCCCTCTTTACATTTATCCAGATATTTTTGGATAAGATCCAGATACATTTTGCCAGGTCTCTCTTGAAAAAGAAATTTTATATCTCAATGAGACAAACCTGGTTAAATAAAGGTTAAATTAAAAATATATTAAAAATATATAAGAAGTCAATGGAGACAAGTTCAAACGGGTGAGTGGTGCCAATTTTTGTGAGTGGTGCTCTGGTTTCTTTTGTTTTACGTAATTGCAACTTTTTGTTACATAATGCTCAATTTCATGTTGCATTTGTGGCCAGACAGACAGGTCTCTGATCAATAACATAGTCTGATCTGTCCTTGATGTCCTATTTCATTGCCTATGTCAGCTTGCATTGTACTACTGGTCCAATGTGAGCATCATCTCTCTGTGCTTGTCGTATCTCTTCCATAGTAAGTGACTCACATGACTTTGCACTTGCTGTTGGGTCATAGAGAGAGATCATTGCTGTCCATGGCACATTTGAGTCTTCAGCGTCAACAGCCTGAATGGTTGCTTCTACTCAATCAGATGGCAGTAATTCTGACATTCATTCATCATTGTCTCAATGTCCAAGGGCATTCAGGATATACGTTTTCTTTACCAGGGCAGTATCTGATGGTGAAATTAAAGTCTGTTAGTTCCACTACCCATCTATATTCAGTCACATTGAGTTTGGCACATGTCAAGACGTAGGTGAGCTGGTTGTTGTCACTGTATACATTGAATACAGGTGTGTAGTACAGTGGAGTGGAGATGATAATTATTTTCAGAAGCTCTCAATGTTTGAGAACCACAAGCGATTACTCTGAGCTTCCCATGCTGTTTCTGGTATAACACAGCACAAAGTCCCTGGTTTGATGTCATCCAGGTATGGGACGCAACTGTGATCTCTGAGATCTTCCAGGCACTCTTCCATGCAGAGTTGGAATGCTGTGGGGGCATTTCGAAAATCTGAAGGGTACGCAAATCCATTCGTATAATCCTCATGGCATTACAAAGGCTGTTAGGGGTCTGCTCTCTTTGGCCTTGAAACCCTGATGGTACGCATTTCCCTGGTCAAGGTGTGAGAACCAGGAGCTTCCTCCAAGTCTGTCCATAATATATTGTACACGGGGAATGGGCTACTGGTCAGGATGCGTTTTACAGTTCAACTCTCTGTTGTCAATGCACAGATGTAAGCTGCCATCCTTTTAACAGATGCATACCACAGGTGAGGCATAAGGTGAGTTTGACTTTTGTACCCATCCATAGTCCTTCATCTCTTGGAAAGCAGTTTATGTACTGACTGGTAAGAGCATGCAACAGGAATGGTTTCTTTCAGTGAAATAGCCACTGAGCAGTATTACTGAGATGGCTCAAGTTGACTGTCAGATCCCATGCTGTGTCTAAGGTTTGGCTGGTATCATTTGTAACTAGATTGATTTTTACAGGTGTGAGACAAGGTTCCTCAAAAGTAGCAATTGGGTACACAGCCTGTACTGGATGCACTGTGCTTATCATGCACAGTGCATCCATGGTCTGTGGAGTTATGGACACTGACAATGATGTATGGCGAAGTAAGCTGCTTCACAAGAGTTTCACAGAACTCCAATCCCTCAGTCCACTGTGTGTTCACATCATGCTCAAAGATGAACATTATATCTTCTTTTATCTGTCCACTTTGCCTACAAGCCAGGCATTTTCATACATAGGAGTGGGAACAGTTTGAAGGATGAAAGAAATATTGTGCTGGAACCCATTGTTGGTTTTGAATGGTCTCCCTTATTTGACCATAGGGTGGCCAATAACCTTGAAGTCGGTATTGAGGCTGGAGTGGCGACATGCTGGTTTGGCCTCTTACTAGGGTGGGACACTGTGCTGGCAGGAGCTGAGAATGTTTAGTGGACTCCTTAATATGAGAAACTTCTGCACTGATATCCTTCAACAATGCCATTTCTGAGTGTATTTCCTTTAGCTGACTTAAAATGTCAGGTTCAGCTTTCTCTGCGTTCTTCAGACACTGTGTTTTCCCTTTCTTTTCAACAGTGACAACACTGGATTGGACTGAATGTGCTTTGGCTGGATACTGCTGGACAATGAGCATCTTTTTGCTTTGACGCTCAGTTTCTTTTATACAAGCAATATTGATTTTGTCAAAGAGGAGTTCATCACTCACATCAGTTTGTGTCAGGTAGGGTTGTAGGTCACTTCTGATACTGTCATTTTACATGCCAATAAGGACAGTGTGGAGAAACATACTCTGAACTAGAATGGGGTCATACTTTAAACTAGATTCAGATTCTTGTGATGTGAACAGGATTTTATACCTCAGATCTAAAAAGCGAACAAGAAAGCTTTGTCGGATCTCTTTGCTGCTCTGTACCTCTGAGGTAAGTTGTTTATACAATTCAGTTGCACCCCTTTCTTGGTAGTGTGCTCGTAGTATTCAACTTAAGGTGGGAAAGTAAGGTTGTTTTTTTCCTTCCAGGTAACTACGCAGCTGCATGCCGGGTGCAATTGCTCTTATTACAGCATCAACCATATAAAGCTCAGAAAACCCTCTGTTCGGCCCATATTCAATTTGGTGAGCTAAACTGGAAAATGTAAGTTTGTCTTTTTGTCCAGGTTCACCTACCTGTCCTGATATCTTGAATTCTCTGTTCCATTATGACATGACTGGTTGAGCTGGTGCTGGATACAGATTTTAACTGTTGTTTTGTCGTGTGCTAAGGCTTTGCTGTGTGCTATTCATTGCATTCTGTTTTTGTTGAATACATGTTTACAGGGCTAACTATAAAGTTTAAATTTCTTTTTGCAGTATTTCTTGCTCTGTGTTCTGTGCTACTGAATCGCCAGTCATTTGCTTAGGAGTATGTGCGGCTTGTTGTTCTGAATAACTTTCATTAGTCTGCTGAAATTCAAAGATTTTGTCTTTTAGACACAGAAGTTCATCCTCGTCTTCAAATTCCTCTAATCCCTACCTCTCTAGATATCTCACAATAGCGGAAATAATAAAAGAGTGGCTTTTGCTAATTACAGTCTCATGTTTAGACTGCAATTCCCAGAAATTCACACTATTCCACAAGTTTTTCTTTGGACAACACATACAATGCTCCTATCACCTTGAGTTTCAAGTATATAAATAATTTATCCAATTTTCACTCAAACTTTGGATTGCGCAGTGTGATGCACTTCTCTCCCTGACTCAGCATGGACACTGGACGTCCTCACTCTGCTGCTCTCCTTAGCTGAGTTGTAGTCTGAATGACACTGGAGGTAGACTGTTGTCACTGGAAGCCGACCGTCACTGCATTCATGCTTGCTGGGGCCTCCAAGATATAGCACCCTCACCCCTGATGAGGGGAGATATAAAATGTTAAATAAAAAGAAACAAGACATGTAGCTGCTGCTTCACTGCCAAGGTCTGTATTGTCTGAGCAGTGTGCCCCCTCCCCATAAAGTTGAACACTCCCAACAGAAAATTAATAAGTAACTCCTTTGGACCACACTGAACTGGATTAATCAAATAATTATCTATAACACAAATGTACTATTTTATACCTGTTTGAATAGAAATATTTTGTATACATATTTCATCAACCATCAGATCCTTCTCTCCACCCACTCTACTCTGGCATCAGAGGAACTGTGCTGGACTGGTTGACCTCCTATATCTCAGGTAGGTCCTTCAAGGTAGCCTGGAGAGGTGAGGTATCCAAGCCACATCAGTTACTTACTGGGGTACCTCAGGGATCAGTGCTTGGGCCACTTCTCTTCTCCATATACACAACATCACTGGGACCCATCATCCAGTCACATGGTTTCTCTTACCACTGCTACACTGACGACACGCAACTCTACTTGTCTTCAGCCCAACGACACCATAGTGACTGCTCGAATCGCAGCCTCTCTGGCAGATATCTCGGCCTGGATGAAGGAACACCAGCTGCAATTCAACCAAGCCAAGAACGAACTCCTTATCTTTCCAGCCAACCCTGCTGTTGAACACAACATCACCATGCAGCTGGGTTCATCTACAGCATCGCCTTCAAAAACGGTCAGAAATCTAGGGGTAACCATCGATACATTTCATAGACCACATCTCAAAGACTGCAAGATCATGTAGATTTACACTCTACAATATCAGGAAAATAAGACCTTTCCTCTCTGAACAACTGCTTGTTCAGTCACTTGTGATAACTAGACTGGACTACTGTAACTCTCTCATTGCAGGCCTTCCTGCATGTGCAGTTAGACCTCTGCAAATGATCCAGAATGCAGCAGCACGTCTGGTCTTTAATGAACCAAAGAGTGTGCATGTTACACCACTCTTTGTCTCTCTCCACTGGCTGCCGGTTGATACACGTATTAAATTCAAGGCTCTGATGCTGGCATACAAAACAGTCACTGGGTCTGCTCCAGCATACCTAAAATCATTTCAGCAGATCTACAATCCTGCCAGAAGCCTGAGGTCGGCTAAGGAACGTCGCCTTGTTGTACCAACACAAAGAGGCACCAAAACACTTTCCTGGACTCTCAGTTTTATCATACCACGTTGGTGGAATGACCTTCCCAACTCCATCCGTGACGCGGACTCACTCTCTGTCTTAAAACACAGCTAAAAACATATCTTTTTCCAAGAGCACTTAACCATTCACTTAAAAAAAAAAAAAAAAATTCTTGTTGCACTTAAATCTGTTTTGATGCTGATGCTAGTAAAACTTTGTGGTATGGCACTTTTCATACAAATGTCTCCTTAAGATGATTCGCTTATGTATTCCTCTTTTGTAAGTCGCTTTTGGTAAAGCGTCTGCCAAATTAGTAAATGTAAATGTAAATGTATAACCAGCAACACATTTTTAAACAGGATCGTAAAGAAATATTTCTCTATTTAAAGAAATAGATTTTCCTTTTATTATTTTTATGACTACCACACTCCTACAAGTTTTAAGCATGCATTATGTAATTGGTTTAGATTTTGCTCTAAGCTGTACTGATATATTATTACATACTGAAACCCCATATAGTAGTATACTCTGGAACAAATGTAAAATGTGTTAAATTGCACAAAAGGACCTTATGTGAAAATAAATATGTTGCAGCACCTTACATATAGAGACAGTATGGTTACTCTAGGATAGGTGAGATTCAGTATATTGTATACACCCAAATACTTGTAAGATGAGACATGTTTGCTTGATTGTCATATCTGTATGCAAATTAACAATGTTTTTGTCACACCGCTTAGTCTGTCCACTTCTTCTTGTCATCTGAGTTCTTTACAAAGAAATAATTAGGTGAACAGATAACAATAAAAAAGTTGACTGAGACTAACATACTGCTTTCTGGGTGAACTATCCCTTTAACAGCTTTCTCCACATGTTAAAAGAAGCATCAGAAAGTACAGGGGTTCCCTGGATGACGTAAATTCATCACGAACTTCGTTGTCTTGCTGATTCAGCTAAAGATAGCTTTCATTGCAACACAATTCAAAGTCCTCCACCAGCTTCCTTTACTCTAAATCATCTCCAATGTTGATGCAGCCTACAATGGATGATTGGTCTGAATACATCTGCAGGGGAATTCTCATGGTAAGAAGAAAAGAAGATAGGTGAGTTTCCTGTGGTACCTCAAAGCTGCTTACAACTATTTCAGACACCTCAGCCCTCAGAGTTTATCGAATATGCCCAATGGTCCACTATCCAAGACTCAGAGAGCCTATTATCTTAATATGCACTATTATATGATTATTCACCTTTTATTATTTGCATTTAATATTGTCTTCTCAAAATAGAATCAGAACAGACCTGATGAGAATATACATTTTTAGGTTACAAGACTTGCAACCCACCATTTGAGAACCCACAGAATCAGAGCATCATCAGTGTCAGAAACGTACTTGTTTATTTCACCTTATTTCAAATATAAGGTGCATATTTAGATCAATTAGCCAGAGTTCCCCAGTTTCTGCTGACAATAACTAACACAATAGTTCTGTCAGGACACAATAGTAAACAACACACACAGGTGACCTCGAATAAACTTATTTTCTGACAGACCAAACACTGCCTCTACCACAGACACACCTTGCACAAATACACACAAACACACTTTGATCCCACACTCCCACATATTCACTTGAAAAACACAAAATCTAATGTTTACTATATTTTATTTATTTTCCATCCAAGTCTCCACCCTATTGAGATCTCTAAGATCTTGTCTCATACGCTCACAAAAACACTTTTCCAAGGAATGGATGTTTATCAGAGCAAATATTTAACACGAGTAATTCAGGCAATCTTATTAGCTGTCATTATATAATATCACCACACTAACATGAGCATACAGGTATGCAAAGAGGCTTTGAGATTGTCTGACAGGTGAGCCATTAAGAACAGGTGCAGATCCTTGATACCAGATAAGACCATGTCAACCCCACCCCGACTTGCATGAACACACACACACACATGCGTTTATACACATTCTAACTCACACATTCAAAGGTGCAGTTGTGGTGATACAAACATTGGATGCCTGAATGCTTGGGGTGCTTACACAACAGAAGTAATACTTATGGGTCATTGACAAATAAGGTTGTCCAAGTTGTTAAAATGAGACGTATTTTCAAAATCTAGTTTAAAACACTTGTGTCATGTTCTCAGAGATGTATCTTTGTGTAAACTTAAAAATTGTTATGTTGTGTAACCATCAAGTAATAAGTATTATAAGACTTTATTTGCGCACTGTACATGAGAGTATAAAAAAATTAATCATTAGTTCCCAAAAGGTTTTCAAACACATGTTTTAAGGTAATTTATATATACAGTAAATATACGTATACAGCTCTGGAAAAAAATTAAGAGACCACTGCAAAATGATCAGCTTATCTGGATTTACTATTTATAGTGTAGGGTATTACATATATAATTTAGAGATGTGGACTCAATCAGTTAAAATGCCCGCATTCTCACACCATAATATGTAGGGTATTACATACATTATTTAGAGATGTGGACGGGGTCATTTAAAATGGGTATTTTCACGCATTTTACCACCATTATAAGTAGGGTAATTTGCACGCATGCTAAATTTAGGAGGGAATTTAGGAAATATGTGAGATATGAACTCAATTAAACTGTCCTTCTTAGGTAATGAAATGTATAACGGAATTAGTCGCGTTCGACAATCATTATAAATTAGATAAATAACAAATAACTAGATTATTTGTCTTAATAGATTCTCCAACATTGAAATCGTAATACAGCATCGTAATACAGCTCACAATTTCTACTGTAAGGATTTAGCTTTAATAAGTGAATTATTATTAATTCGCTTATTGGAGTGCTATTATTCTCATGGCTTATTGAAAATAATATCACATGTATTTAGGTACAGCTCTGAAGCGAAATCTTTCAGAAACAGGGATGAGATTATTTATCAAAATATACCACAGTCATTCATCTTTGAACACAGACAAACTTTATTACTATTCTAAACATAAATCTAATCTAACACACATATATATATATATATATATATATATATATATATATATATATATATATGTAAGACAGGTTGGTGAAAAGAGTGACAGAATGTGAAATAAAGGATCAGTACAGTGAAGATTAACTTAACAGTGTCTGTTGATAATACCTTAAGAACCATTTAATCATTCTTTGAGTCTAGATTAATTTGCTTTCAGATTACACAAAATATTTGATTAATACACCAGCACTTTGAGCACAATATTGGAGATGTACTTGCTTGTCTTTGTGGTGTTTCCTTGCTTTCTTTGAAAGGTTCGGAAAGGTTCTTGGCGAAAGTTCGTTCCGTCGATGTTTTAACTTCTGTATGATCTAATTTATTGTCTGTATGAGATGATGATTTTAGCTGTGAAGTGAGGCCTTCTCACTCCTTCTCGGGACGCCGAGTCATCAACTGGGCTGCCTTTTCCGACAGTTGAGTTATGGTCCTTTGTTTCAGACTCTTAAAAATGTCCTGCTCAAAAATAGTGCATATTTTATCATGAGCTTTTATATCTTAAGAATGGTACAAGAGACGTGATATTCATTTTCATAAAATTTTTCTTCATAAACAAACACATTTTTACATACGAATCATGACATGTTTTTATAGCTGTTATACGTGTAGGTAATAAAACATGAAAATCCATGATTACAAAATCATATTGGTTTTACACGTCATTGCATTTTATCAAGTTAAACCTTATAGTTACCATTCTTAGTAGAATGAGATAAATCATACAGAATTAAAAATTATATTTATCAATTATCGGTGATTGCACATCGCTACGCACATTTTAAAGAGTTCCATCAGTCTATAATCATAAATTTGTCAGGTACAAACATTACCACAGTTCAAAGTGATTTTCAGCATTATCTAGCAAGGCTAGATTAAGATGAAATGTCTTAGAGTTGTGTAAATCTGATGGTCCTTGTAACCTTACAAAAGAGAAGTCTGCTTTAACTGTGTGGAAGATCAGGTTGCAGAGGGGCCTTTCTGACCAATCAGGATGCCTGGGCCGTTTGATTTATGATGGTGAAGAAATCCAGGACTGCAAAAAACTCTAGATTCAAGTCATATTGTTTCAATTGTTCTGCGTGTATAATCCAAAAATAGGTATGTGTTTGAGGACAATTAACATTTTTAAATTATTCTATAAAGTACTGACAACATTTCTCCCAAATTCCAAATAAAAATATTGTCATTTAGAGCATTTATTTGCAGAAAATGACAACTGGTCAAAATAACCAAAAAGTTTTCAGACATTGAATAATAAGAAAAGAAAACAAGTTCATATTCATTTATAAACAACACAATACTAATGTTTTAACTTAGGAAGAGTTCAGAAATCAATATTTGATGGAATAACCCTGATTTTAAATCACAGCTTTCATGCGTCTTGGCATGCTCTCTACCAATCTTACACATTGCTGTTGGGTGACTTTATGCCACTCCTGGTGCAAAGATTTAAGCAGCTAAGATTTGTTTGATGGCTTGTGGCCATACATCTTCCTCTTGATCACATTCAAGAGGTTTTCAATGGGGTTCAGGTATGGCGATTGGGCTGGCAATGACAGGGTCTTGATCCTGTGGTCCTCATCCACACCTTGATTGACCTGGCTGTGTGGCATGGAGCATTATCCTGCTGGGAAATGACCATCAATCAAGGTGTGGATGTGGTGCAGAATAATCTTTTATTGTTATCTCTTAAAAATATAGTTAAATCACAGAACCTCCACCAAATCTCACAATAGGTCACACAAGGTTATCCTGAAAGAAAACTTCCCCAATCCTCAGTGTTGGGGAATATTGTTAGAGCAGAAGGAAGCAAGTTTTCTTCCAGGATAACCTTGTACGTGGCTTGATTCATGGGTCCTTCACAAAGACGAATTTGCCCGATTCCAGCCTTGCTGAAGCATCCCCAGATCATCACTGATCCTCCACCTGGGCGTCTAATGGACGGAGACCTGGAGAGGCCGTCAATCCAGTGTCTCACACCCACTGTGAGATTTGGTGGCGGTTCAGTGATGATGTATATATATTTTTAAGAGATAACAATAAAAGATTATTCTGCACTTGCCATGCCAATATTAACTTTTTCAGGAATTTCAGACATTTTTTAACAGTCTATGGACACCACATGATATTTTTTACTTTAAGCACCAGAAAAAAATATCAATATGACTTTAAACTCAGAAATTGAAAATATGCTCATCATAGCAGTGGTGTCAAGATTCAGTGTTGTCTGCCCTGTGTTTTGCCTCTGTCATCAGTTCCCCATGGACTATACTTCCCATAATTCCCTGCCTCATCACTGCCAGCTGTCTTCTATTGTCCTCACCTGTGTTTCATTTATGTAACGTATAGGAAAGAAGTTCAGGAGCTGGATCTAGGTGCGGCAAAATAGTTTAATGAAAAAAATAAATAAACAAGTACAAAATAACGGGTAAACACAGGAACAAATAAAACAACCACGATGGGAAACAATGACATAAACAGAAAAAGAAAAAACATCCAAGAAGGGCATGGTCAAAACACAGTTGGTCTAGATACATTCAGGTACAATCAACAAATGACAAAGAACAAGCAACCAACAGGGCATTATATACAAAAAGGCTAATCAGTAAATGAAACACAGGTGAGGACAATAGAAGACAGCTGGCAGTGATGAGGGCAGGGAATTATGGGAAGTGTAGTCCATGGGTAACAGAAAACAGAGGCAAAACACAGGGCAGACAACAGTGAATCATGACAAGTGGTTTATGCACGTAAATGGTTTGTGTGAATTGTTTTTTTTTAAATGTATGTTTTATTTAATAGATCTGGAAAAAAATGAGCATCACTTCATTGACCCTTAGGATACTTGGCCATTATATGTGTAACGAAGGCTCAGGCAAGTTGGGATCCATCTGCGGTTCTTTATTGAATAGCGGAACACAAGTCGTACAAGCGAGGTCGTGGGCAGGCAAACAGAGAATATAACAGGCAGGCAATAGCGTAACTAGAACAGGCAGGGGTCTGGGCAGGCAGCAAACAATCGTGGTACGAGACAGGCAAGAGGTAAACAAGGCAGGCTGCAAACGGGCAAGGTCTAAGTAACAGGCTAGGTTGGCACACAGAATAACTAGAGAAATAGACAGAGTTTAACTTGCTTGGTAATGTCGCCGGGGCTAACAAGACTTCGCAAAGAAGGATTAAACAGGCATGGTTAAATAGGGCAGGGTAACATAAAACAGCTGGGGATTAATCAGACCTAGGTATGTGGGCAGTAGGGAAATGTAGTTTAATTGATCAGTATTCGGGTGAAAGCGATCTCTGACGGCTGAGGGAGGAGGCGCCTTCACCGGTGTTCGTGACAATATATGTACGTTACCCTCTGTTATTGTATTTTATGGTGAATCTTGTGAAAAGAATCGATGTTATGATCATGAAAAAGTTTTTTTCTAGTTCGCTAGCGCACTGTCACAGAAACACATTTTTTCTACTTCAATAACTGAACTAGTAAAGGAAGTTTGTTGTTCTACACACAAAAGTGATTTATGTGCAAAATCCTGAAAATTGCTGGAATTAAAAACAGAGCAATATCTTAGTTTCTGTTCTCTTCTTTTTAAAGAAAGACAAAATATTTCCTAGAACAGTTCTCTCTGTCTTTTTTGAAAATGTGAGAAACCTTTGAAAAGTTGTATTACCTTAAATGATGTAAGTTTCATGTAAGCACTAGAAAGGACAAGTCAACCAGTCCAAAATGTTTTCTCAGAAAAATGCCTTCTTTTTCGTAGTGGAGAGAGAGCTCACACGATCAAGGGTGCGTGACTAAAGCGTCACAGTGTAAAGTTTAAAGATCTGATTGGGTAATTCACCTATAGAAATCTGGCAACCTCACACATGTCGAAATTTTTCTAAAGTCTGTCATTAATCAAACTTAGAAAAGTTTATATTTTACTAGCATGATTAGTAATACATGGCACAATTGATCTAAAGGGGATGGTAAAGAGGAATGTTGGTTTTACAAGGGGGATGCTTTTTTGGTATTCTTTGCTACAAGGGTATGGCATCACCTCGCATTCCCCCTCAAATCGAGCCCTGACTATACTATATTACACTATACAGCATTATACTAAACTACTGTATAACATTCAGAATTTGTATTTACTATAACTGCACTGTATTATACTGTACTATAGTATGCATCACTGTATGATAATATTGTATAACATACAACATTATACTATTCTATACTATACCATACTGCACTACACTGTACTCTAATGTACTATACAACACTATACTATACTACTGTTTAACAAACAGCATTATACTATACCATACTGCACTATACTATACAGTACTATAGTGTAATATACAGCACTACACTATACTGCA
Source organism: Xyrauchen texanus (assembly GCF_025860055.1). Taxonomy (NCBI): domain Eukaryota; kingdom Metazoa; phylum Chordata; class Actinopteri; order Cypriniformes; family Catostomidae; genus Xyrauchen; species Xyrauchen texanus. Next base: position 14,723,120 of record NC_068300.1, on the reverse strand, counting down.
CTTTAAAACTGTAAAATATACCACACTATAATGTAATATATACTACACTATACTATGCTATATGATACTATACCATGCTATACTATAGTGATCTATGCTACACTATACTAGACTATGCTATATGATACTATACCATGTTATACTATAATGTACTATACCACACTATACTATATTATGCTATATTGTAGTTTACTACACTATACTGTATTATAGTGTACTTCTATAACACTATACTATACTACTGTATAACATACAGCATTATACTATACCATACTGCACTATACTATACTGTACTACAGTGTATTAGACAACTCTATACTAAACTACTGTATAACACACAGCATCATAATATACTATACTGCACTATACTATCTACTATTGTATAATATATCATATTATAATGTACTGTACTATGTATAATGTATTTTGTACTATACTACACTACACTATACTGCCCTATACTATGCTATGTGGTACTATAAATTGCTATACTATAGTGTACTATACTATACAGTACTGTGCAAAAGCTTTTAGGCACTTGTGAAAAATGTTGCATAGGGAATATTTCTTAAAACATAATGACTGACATAGTTTTCATTTATCACTTAATGTTATACAAAGTCCAGGAAACATAAAAAAGTTAAATCAATATTCAGTGTGTCCACCTTTGCATTTAAAACAGCACCAACTCTCATTGGTACACCAGGACACAGTTTTTCTTGGTTGTTGGCAGATCGGATGGTCCGAGCTTTTAGAGAATTCACCACAGTTCTTCAATCTATTTTCTGTTTCAATTGCTTCTGACTCGATGTTCAGTGGGGAGATCTGTGGGGGTCATGACATCTGTTGCAGGGCTCCCAGTTCTTCAATTCTAATCTTTTCTATTTGCAAAAGTAATGTTTGGTAGTCTAACATTTAAATTTCATATTGACACTAAAGCTGAAGATATAAATAACCATCTTAAGACAATGCTTATGTGAATCATCTTATGTGCCTAAAACTTTTGCACAGTACTGTACTTCTGTATAATATACCTATACTGTACTATACTATGATTTATGGTATTAAACTATACTACACTACACTACACTGCACTATACTATACTATACTATACACAGGGGTTCATTGCATACTTTTTCCATACAATGAAAGTGAAGGGTGCCTGAGTAAAATATTCTGCCTAGCATGTCCTTTTGTGTTACAGAGAAGAAAGAATGTCACAACATTAGGATGAGTAAATTATGAATTTTCATTATCATATACCAAAACTTTTTGAGGGCCATTGTACCTCCTCAAAAGTGACCCATCTATGTAAACACACACACAAACACACATGAGTATGCATACGTAGACGCAATGAATAGGTAAGAACAACAAGAAAAGAAAGGACACGGAAGAAAAGGAGGATGTAAAAGTGGAACTATGTGATCCTTCTTGCAGAACCAGCTTGGGATAATAGTCACTGCAGGCTCGGCCCGTCCCTGCCCCCTCACCCTCCCATCACACCCTTGACTTCTCCCCTGGGATCCAGAATCAGTCCAGACACGCTAACACATATGGCACAACCTGGACACGCTCGACTAACCTGTACTGTCACCCTGTTCCTCGTTCACTTCAACAACATCACAGAGAAAGAGAACTGTGTGGGCCGAATGAATGAAGGACAGATGCATGTCATGGGTGTGCTGAGCATTGTATGGAGAATAATTCTTGAGAAAAGGCTGTGCAAATTGGGCCTTTCGTGCTTTTTGTTTGTGTACAAGTAAGATGGTAAGTGGCCATATATAAGCATGCTAACCTGTGTGTGTGTACTGTCAAAAGACTAGCTCAAAGTGAATAGAACTGTATTGAATTTACATGCATTTAGTTGGCAGACGCTTTCATCCAAAGCAGCTTACAATGCATTCAAGGTACACATTTTAGAATCAAACCCAAATCACCACAGAAAGTATAGAATACCAATGGTCCTCAACTGGTTTTGCTTCAGAACTCAGAATTTTACATTGGACAACAAGTAGCAAACAAACACAGTACCAAAATGGTTTCTCCAACAAAAGTAAACAAAAATGTATTTAAAATAATCACACAAATAAATGATTTACAGAGATGAAGTCTGTAATTTCTGCGACACTAGCTGCACCAAACATAATTGCAACCAAATACTACCCCTGTCTCACATTGATTGTTACAGACAGTCCCGACTGTCCCATCCCAAACTCATGGCAATGTTGCTGTGTTGGATTGGTCAGGATTCTCAAACAAACAGAGCAATGTTTTGAAAGCGCAACAGAGCTAGAGTGTTTACAATTTGTGGGAACATCAACCTACAAATGGCTTGCTTATTGTTGAATGCACATAAACAGTTTACTATTGCACTGCACAGTTATGTTGCACTATTGTATGATTTGTATGTCATATGTTGTACTATGAATAAGAAACCAGTTTATTTGCTCAAATTGATCCTGTATACCTGACTTTTAGTATAAAGAGAAGATCATTGAAATTATTTTAATGTTACGAAGCAAGGTAGCTTCCAATTTGTCAGCGTTAGCAGGCAAGATCAAGTTAGCTAAAATGACACAGATCAATCCTTATGGCACTATATTTCACATGCTTTGCAGTTATGTAAGCTTACCAGTCCATTAAGAAGAACGCCAATTCAGGGACAGTTTTGATCCCCAAAACCGAACGAAGGTCCCTCCAGGAATCAAATGCCCTGCCGATGTTTACTCTAGTTTTTGCTCGACCACGATCACGTTCCCTCTTAGCCAGATGGGATTCAATAGATGAATGTCTCTTTTTTTTGGCTTACTCTGAGTTTGTGTAGAAGTCGGTGTTGTGCTGGGAGCCGGATGTTTGCTGGATTCCATCTATAAGATAACGTTACCAAGTGTTGCAGTTTGTTGTCGCTGTTGAATAGAGGAAGAAAAGCTATTACTGAGGCAAGGCTCTCTGGAGCACGCATAAATGTCAGATCCTTTGGATTTTCCCGGCAAAAGCGACCCGCTCCCTTCATATGAAAATCAGTCCACAGGCTTTAATAGGCAACCTAGGGCTCCTTTTTTAAGTTGCGTAACAAGCCAATAAACACATTGACCAAAAAATAAAAAACAGAATATTACATGAAAATTGTTACATATTGCACATTTAATACAAAGTTCATAAATATATTACACTAGTGATGTTCAGTTTACTTAATTTACAAACTAAAGCAGCACAATTCTAGAACATTTGTCACAACTTGATTTCATTGCATTATATCATATAAAATGTGTAAATCAAAGTTTACTTGATCCAATTATAAATAAATACAATTAATTAAGTTGGACCAACATTGACAATTAACAAACAGTATCATCGTCCTTAATAAACAGCAGATGTCTCATATATCTCACACATGACAATTATCCAGACAGACTAAACACAAAGACCATCTCAAGCATCTAAAGCAAACCGAGAAGCATCCTTGTGACACTTTATAAGATTCAGTGGAAATAGCAGTGTCACAGATCCGGTTTCTGTAACACCTGTGCAACTAAAGGGGAAAGTATTAATTATAAGGCAAATTATAACTATTAGTCCAAGAATGACACCAGTGTATATACTGTAACTACTACACTGAATTCCCCTTGAAAAATAAAGCCAAAATAAATTGCAGGTTATACTTATAGATTTGAAATTGCAGTGTCAGTAACTATTGTCTTCTTTCAACAATAATAAATATAAATATACTGTAACTGAAGATGCTAAAGCTGTGTGTTATACAATATAATACTAACACAACAGGTTCTGTTGGCTGTGGACATCAGAACTTTTGAAAGAGTGAACATTACAATCTAGAAGGATTATTTCTGGCTTGTGTTGAGGGTTCTTAAATATTTGCACACAGTCAATTTGTATACAAACAGCTGAAGTAAGTCAAGTCAAGTCAATTTTATTTGTATAGCGCCTTTCACAACACACATTGTTTCAAAGCAGCTTTACAGAATATCAGCATTAACAGACGATAAAACTGTAATGTCTATAAAGTAGATTAATCATCATTGTGTAATTTTGATAAAATACGATTTTTAATGTGTTTAAAATAATTAAATGATAATTGTATTAATAACCCCAGTGAGCAAGCTGTAGGCGACTGTGGCAAGGAACACAAAGCTCCATAAGATGTAGATTAATGGAGAAAAATAACCTTGGGAGAAACCAGACTCACTGTGGGGGCCAGTTCCCCTCTGGCTAACATTATGAATGTAATGTAAATATTAATTATGTATAGGTAAAATCATGGTTTAAAATTATTAAACTAAGTGTTAAGGGTCAGTGATTAAACATCGATTGTGTTTGAACTGTAAGATTAATGACCAAAGTCTTTGAAGTCCATCTTGATTAATTGCAGATGTTCACATAGATGCAATTGTCCTTGTTAATTGGCTGATGAAGCTTTTGTTGGCAATAGTTAGTCTAAGCATTTCATTTCAAGATCGTAGTCCATAAATAGACTGAGGTGATGCAGGTTGGAGTTGGCATCATTTCATCCTCTGAAGTCCGTAATAATAGATTGAAGTGATGTTTGGTTGGCACCGGCTGCATTTAGTCATCATCATTCTGCGACATGTAGCAGTGGAGTCCAACATGAAGCAGGAATGGTGCTGGATCCAGCCGGTTCTGGTGACCTCAGGATAGGAGTCCCGAGGTTGAGACAGGGAAACAAATAAAAAGATGTAAGCGTAGATGCCATTGAATTTATTGCAGAGTTAGAGATCATGCTCAATGTTTCTGGTTTCTGGTTCTGGCAGACCCAACTAAAGCAGCCTAATTGTGGGTTGGAGGATAAATTAGGTGTATGCCTGGCTAAATAGATGAGTCTTTAGTCTAGACTTAAACTGAGAGAGTGTGTCTGCATCTTGAACAGTATTAGGGAGACTATTCCATAGTTTAGGAGCCAAATATGAAAAGGATCTTCCTCCTTTAGTGGATTTTGATATTCTAGGAACTAGTAATAGGCCAGAATTTTGCGATCTTAATGAACGTGTTGGAATATAGTGTGGTAGAAGATCACTTAAGTACTGTGGAACTAGACCATTCAAAGCTTTGTACGTAGTTAACAGAATTTTAAAATCAATACGGAATTTAACAGGTAGCAAATGTAACGATGATAAAATGGGGCTAATATGATCATATTTCTTGGTTCTCGTCAGCACTCTGGCTGCTGCATTTTGAACCAATTGAAGTTTATTTATTGATCTTGCTGGACATCCTCCCAGTAATGCATTACAATAATCTAGTCTTGAGGTCATGAACGCATGAATTAGTTTTTCGGCATCAGCAACCGAGAGCATATGCCTTAATTTAGCAATATTTCTTAGGTGGAAGAATGCTGTTCTACAAACATTTGTAATTTGATTTTCAAAGGACAGATTGGTATCAAATATAACACCTAAGTTCTTCGCTGTTGAAGATGGTGTAACAGTACATCCATCTAGAGTCAAATTATATTTTAGTGGCTTATTTTTAGAGTTTTTAGTCCAATAATTAGAACCTCTGTTTTGTCAGAATTGAGTAGAAGGACATTTCTGGCCATCCAATCTTTTATTTCATTGATACACTCTGCTAATTTTGAGAATTGTGAAATCTCATCTGGTTTTGAAGAAATATAAAGTTGTGTATCGTCAGCATAGCAGTGGAAACTTATTCCACGATTCCTGATAATATCTCCCAGAGGAAGCATATACATGGAGAAAAGCAGAGGTCCTAAAACTGATCCCTGTGGCACTCCATATTTTACTTTTGTTTGACAATTCCTCATTTACATATACAAAGTGGTAGCGGTCTGCTAAATATGACCTAAACCATGCTAATGCCACTCCACAAATTCCAACATAATTCTCCAGCCTATTCAAGAGAATGTTGTGATCTATTGTGTCGAATGCAGCACTAAGATCTAAAAGCACTAGAAGAGAAATGCAGCCGCGATCAGATGATAAGAGCAAGTCATTTGTAACTCTGATAAGTGCAGTCTCTGTACTGTGATGAGGCCAAAATCCTGATTGAAATTCTTCATATATACTATTTCTCTGTAGAAATGAACATATTTGGGAGGATACTACCTTTTCTAGTATTTTTGACATAAACAGGAGATTTGAAATCGGTCTATAATAAGCAAGTTCTCCAGGATCAAGTTGTGGCTTCTTAATTAGCGGTTTGATAATTGCCATTTTAAAGTTTCTTGGGACATGTCCTAAGCATAGCGAGGAGTTAATGATATTAAGAAGAGGTTCTGATATTACAGGAGATACCTCTTTTAAGAGCTTAGTTGGTATAGGATCTAACAAACAAGTTGTGGCTTTTGATGTTTCGATAAGTTTTGTTAGCTCTTCATGACCTATGATAGCGAAGGACTGAAGTTGCACATGAGGGAAATTATTCGACACTGTTGTCTGAGGTGCTATGACAGATGATTGCATAATTCCAATTTTATTTCTGATTATTTCAATTTTATCTGTAAAGAAATTCATGAAGTCATTACTCTTGAGCTGTGACGTAATATCTGGTTCGGTTGAGGCTTTAATCCTAACCAATTTAGCCACAGTACTGAATAAACCTCTAGGATTGTTGTGGTTATTTTCTATGAGTTTACTAAAATATGCTGACCTGGCAGCTTTGAGTGCGTGTTTGTAGCTACAGACACTATCCTTCCATGCATCCTGAAATAATTCTAATTTTGTATTATTCCACATGCGCTCCATTTTCCATTTTTCTCTCTTGAGAGCATGAGTGTGATCATTGTACCATGGTGCAGGGCTTATTTCTTTAATTTTCTTTAATCGAATTGGGGCGACAACATCAAGGGTGCTAGAGAAGACTGCGTTTAATTTTTTTGTTATTTCATCAAGTTCTTCTGGGCTTTGGGGTTTATTGAGTATATGAGATAAATCTGGAAGAGTATTAGTGAAGCTGTCTTTAGTGGTCGAAAGAATAGTTCTACCTGAACGATAGCGTGGTGTAGATTGAGAAACATTAACTGATTGCAGCATGCAAGAGACGAGGTAATGATCCGAGATGTCATCGCTCTGCTGCAGAATTTCTATATTATCAACATCAACTCCATATGAAAGAATTAAATCTAGCGTATGATTATGGCAATGAGTTGGTCCTGTTACATTTTGTCTGACTCCAAGAGAGTTGAGAATATCGATAAATGCTAATCCCAATGTATCATTTTCATTATCTATGTGAATGTTGAAGTCACCAACAATTAAGGCTCTATCTACAGTAACTACAAGATCTGATAAAAAATTTGCAAATTCACTAAGGAAATCTGAATAAGGCCCGGGTGATCTATACACTGTAGCAAGGGTAAAGGACGACAGAGATTTTTTATTTATATTTGTATTTGACGGTGTCACATTAAGCATTATTAGTTCAAAAGACTTACATTTATATCCTGTCCTCTGAGTAACACCAAAAACTTCACTGTAAATTGTAGCAACACCTCCTCCTCGACCCTTCAGACGAGGCTCATGTTTATAACAATAACCTGGGGGAGTAGATTCATTTAAACTAATATATTCATCCGGTTTAAGCCAGGTTTCAGTCAAACAGAGCGCATCCAATCTATGATCTGTAATCATTTCATTGACAATTAGTGCTTTGGTAGAAAGAGATCTAATGTTTAGTAGCCCTATTTTTATATGATGTGTATTTTTAATTTGTTTTGTTCAAGTTTGACCTTAATAAAATTTTTTCTAAATGATTTAGTGAGGGTATTGTGTTTCGTAGTTCGTGGAACAGACACAGTCTCTATGAGATATCTAGGTGATACAGTCTCTATGTGTTGTAGTTTATGTGACCTGTGTGACGTCTCAAGCAGCTAGCAGACGTTCGGATTAACCAGTTTGTCTGCTTCCTGACCTGGGCCCCATTTAGTAAATTAATATCATTATTAAGTCTATGAGCCAAATTACTAGAGAGGAGAGCGGCACCTTCCCTGGAGGGATGGAGTCCGTCTCTCTTTAGCAGGTCAGGTCTACCCCAAAAACTTTTCCAATTGTCTATAAATCCTATTTTATTCTGCAGACACCACTCAGACATCCAGCCATTCAGTGACACTAATCTACTATAAACCTCGTCACCACGATGAGCAGGGAGGGGACCAGAGCATATTACAGTGTCTGACATCGTTTTTGCAAATTTGCACACCTCTTTAACATTATCTTTAGTGATCTCCAACTGGCGAAGCCGGACATCGTTAGTGCTGACAAGGATAACAATTTTAGAAAATCTACGTTTAGCATTAGCCAGCACTTGTAAATTTGATTTGATGTCAGATGCTCTGGCCCCGAAATGCAATTAACAATAGTGGCTGGAGTCTCCATTTCCTGTTCCCTCTCGAGAGGTCTCTCCTATTGCGTAAGTAGCTTACGCTATGGGAAAACTCAGTTTCTCGAGAAATATTGAAGTCTTTATGTAAAACGCATTGCAGCTGCACAGCATACAGCAATGAGCGAGGCAGCTCGATCATTGGCTGTGCTGCGGCAACTTGCTCGAACCAATGACGGGGCGACTCTGAATGCGCGACCAATGGGCGCACGCTTCGAGCTCGCGCACTCAGAGCCCGCCAAGATGGGCGTGGCTAGGGCTATATATTAGGCGCCCCGTCATGAGAGTTCTTTAGATTTAATCTCCTTCAGCAAAGACCTTCTCTTCGCTGGATCCTCCGGATTGTTGGAGTCTTTTCGCCCGCCGTTGACAAGCCTACAGCAGGACTGCTAAGAGGACGCCGGCGCCTTCGGCCGCCTTCGAAGCCTTCTGCTATGCCATCGGGCGCGATCACTGATAACCTTTTTACTTACAAGTGTTAGCCTCTGCGACGCTTTTGATTTAAGTAAAGAGCAATTTTCGAGCGTTGTTTCAAATGCCTTTAACCTACGCCTCGTGCAGAGGCCCTCTTCCTGACGGGGACCGTCACGTTATCTGCACTCGCTGCCTGGGACCTGACCACGCAGAAGCTGCTCTCATTCAGGGCGGATGCCCGAATGTGACTCCTTGGGCCTCGCCGAGCTGCGCTTCGCTTTGCCGCCTTTGCCGCAAAGCGAGCCTGCTTCCACCGTGCTGCCGTCTCCTCCGTTCGAGCCGCGCAAGAAAAAGCGCCGCTCTCAGAGGCTGCCAGAGCACGCGGAATTCAGTGACGTCACGCCGGGCCAGTCCCCGCGTGCTTCACCACTACCCAAGATCTCCCCGCCGCCAGTCCATTTCACGCAGGCGGACCAGCACCCCTCCAACAGAGCGGTGGGTCTTGTCTCGTTCGGCGCGTCAGGGGATGACGGTGAAAAGGATGACAGCCTTTCTATTGACGCTGCATCCGACGACTGGCCGGGCTCGGCCTTCGACCCCGCGCCGTCGACATTAGCAGACACGAGCACAGGCACCAGCATGGACTCTGAGATCGTCTGCATCCTGTCCAAACCCGTGGAAGACCTCGGGCTCGACTGGTCTTCTCCGGAAGAACCCGCCCGCAGCCAGCTGGACGAGTGGTTCCTGCAGGGGCGCCGGCAGGCCCCTCGACAGAGACCCTCCTCTTTCTTCCCCTCCCCTTTCGAAGTTCATGACGAACTCACAAAGTCGTGGAAAGCCCCGCACTCTGCTCGCCTGAAGCCTTCTTTCTCTTCCTCGCTCTCCTCGGTGGACGGCGTGAGAGAAAGAGGCTACGAGGGAACCCCGCCCCTCGAGGAGGCTGTGGCCAACCATCTGTGCCCACCCTCCACCGCTGGATGGAAAGCCAAAGCTTCTCATCCCTCAAAGCCCTGCCGATCTACCTCAGCTCTCGCCAGCCGCGCATACGCCGCCGCCGGCCAAGCTGCGTCAGCGCTTCATTCCATGGCTGTTCTACAAGTTTATTAGGCCAAACTTCTCCGCACCATGGACGAGTCGGGACCTGAACCTGAGGCTTTCAAGGACCTGCGCAGCGCCACTGACGTAGCCCTGCGAGCCACAAAGGCCACCGCCCAATCCATCGGCCGGGCCATGGCTAACCTGACTGTACTTGAGCACCATCTGTGGCTGACGCTAACAGAGATGAAGGACGCGGATAAGGCGCCATTTCTTGACGCGCCTATCACTCCAAGCGGCCTGTTTGGACCGGCGGTAAATGAGTTTTCTGAACGCTTCACTGAAGCTTGGAAGGATTTGCAGGCTATGCGTCACTTCCTGCCCAAGCGCTCCAGCTCGTCTCAGAGCCGCCAGAGACCGCCTCAGCAGCAGCAGCAAGCCAGGGCAGCGCCTCCGTCTCCCAGCCAAAGAGCAGACCTGAAACGGACGCTCGACGCCGCTTGCATTCCGCTAACCGAAGGAAGCCGCCTGAGCAACGGGGTCCTCGGCCCAAGATCGTGCTGAACCCGGAGCCTCGTAAGTCTTCCTAGCAATAGGAAGAAAAAGAGAGAGTGCGTGTCTCGCAAAAGCCGGACCACTCTCTCTAAAACGTGTGAAACATTACCCTGTCCCCTTACAGGCGGCTGGAAATGTCTTCCCCAGCTCCAGCTGGACGCACCATATATGTAGATCGTGTGCCTATTGTCATGTATGCACCACTACACGCAAGCACTGTTCCCACAGTTATAAACACTTCCCCAGTAAAAGCGGGAAATACTATAAAGGTAGTGTGCATGCCTGCTGTCCTGCATGCACCCCTACACACAAACACTGTATGCATAGCCAAAACCCCCGCCATGAGCGGAGGCTTTATGAAAGTGGCTGGCGTGCCTACTACGGTATATGCACCCCCACCCATAAGCACTGCCCATACAGTTTCAAACAGTTCTCTGTCTCATGCCGCAAGCATCACAGATGTGACGCCATGAGCTAGAAACTCCCGCTAAGAGCGGGAAGCTTTATGAAAGTGGCACACGTGCCTATTACAATGTATGCACCCCCACCCGTAAACACTGTCGATACAGTTTCAAACATTTCTCTGTCTCATGCCGCAAGCATCACGGATGCGACGCGCGAGCCAAGAAACTCCCCGCTAAGAGCGGGAAGCTTTATGACAGTGGCGCGCATGCCTATTACGATGTATGCACCCCCACCCGAAAACACTGTCCATACAGTTTCAAACATTTCTCCAGCTCATGCTGCAAGCATTTCGGAGATAGCGTGCGTGCCTGTAATCTCACACGCACCCCTGCACTCGGCACTCAACAAGGCTGCTCAGCGCGCGCCCGCGCCTCTGACAGCTGTAAGCTCAGTGTTAGCACAAGGCAATTTACCGAGGTGCTCAAACTAATAGAGAAGGGCGCTATAGAAACTGTTCCTCCCTCTATGAGCGAGGCAGGTTTTTACAGCCGCTATTTTCTCGTCCCGAAAAAGGACGGTGGCCTCTGCCCCATCCTAGATCTCAGACATCTGAACAAAGCTTTAATGATTCGCTCGTTCAGAATGTTAACGACCAAACATATCCTCACGCAAGTTCGCCACGGGGATTGGTTTCTATCAGTGGATTTGAAAGATGCTTACTTTCACATTCCGATAGCGCCTCATCACAGGCCTTTTCTGAGATTCGCTTTCGAGGGACAGTCATACCAGTACACAGTACTACCATTCGGCCTATCATTGGCCCCCGTACATTCACGAAATGTATGGACGCAGCACTTTCCTCCCTGAGACAGCGGGGAGTGCGAATACTGAATTACCTCGACGATTGGCTAATCATAGCACAATCAGAGAGTCAGTTAACGACGCACAGATCTTGGATTATCAGCCATCTAGAATGCCTGGGTCTGAGAATCAATTTGGCAAAGAGCGTGCTATCCCCCAGCCAGAATATCTCCTTTCTGGGAATAGTGCTAGACTCAGTGCAGATGACGGCGCATCTCTCATCAGAGCGCAAGTTCTCTATTCGACGCCTTGCAACATCATTCAGACCGGGCGCGCGCCCCCGTCAAACGATTTCAAAGGATGCTCGGTCTCATGGCCTCGGCATCAGCTGTACTCCAGCTAGGATTGTTGCACATGCGTCCTCTCCAACGCTGGCTCAAGAGCCGTGTCCCCACTCACGCGTGGCGCTCGGGCCACTTTTTAATCAGAGCAAATCACGGCTGTATAAAAGCCCTGACGCCCTGGAAAGCCGTCGACTGGTATCGAACCGGCGTGAGTCTGGGCGTGAACACACGGAGAAAAATGATCACGACAGATGCCTCCAAAATAGGATGGGGGGCCCTTTACGAGGGCAGGCCTGTCTCCGGCTTTTGGTCAAACCCGGAACAGCACCTACATATAAACTGTCTGGAAATGAAAGCGGTCACCTTGGCTCTCAGAGCCCTGCTTCCGTACCTGAAAAACAAACACGTCCTGGTCCGAACGGACAACATGACGGTAGTATCGTATATAAATCGCCAGGGTGGACTCAGGTCGAGCTCCCTGCACTCTATGGCCAGGGAGCTCATCTCATGGTCACAGCACCACTTGCGCTCGCTGAGAGCAGCGCATGTGCCAGGCGTCCTGAACCAGGGAGTGGACATGCTGTCCAGAGACAAGGTTCTCCCAGGAGAATGGTCTCTCCACCCCCTGACGGTTCAGTGGTTATGGCAAACCTTTAGCAAGGCGGAGGTCGACCTCTTCGCCTCCAGGGAAAATGCGCACTGCCCCTTTTCTTATCAAAGACGCGGACGCTTCGCCCAAGTCTGGCCGAGCCGCCCCTTGTATGCTTTTCCCCCGATCGCGATGCTACCTCAGGTCATCAGTCGGATCAGGGAAGTGAAATGTGCAGTGCTCCTGGTAGCTCCTCTCTGGAAAAACCAGATGTGGTTTCCAGAACTGATGCGGATGATGCAATCTGCCCCATGGCCGATTCCGCTGAGGCTAGACCTCCTCGGGCAGGCCAACGGGATGATTCTTCATCCCCGCCCCGATCTGTGGGCCCTCCATGCATGGCCCCTCAAGGGGTTCCCGAGAACCTCCCCAGTGGAGTTTTGAGAACCATCACGGAGGCGCTCGCGCCCTCTACGAGACGCTTATATGCCCAAAAGTGGAAAGTGTTCAGTGACTGGTGTGATACCAAGAGCTTGAACCCCAAATCGTGCGAGATACCAAGTGTACTCGCCTTTTTGCAAGAGCTGCTGGAGGCGGGCCGCACACCCTCCACGCTCAAAGTCTATGTGGCTACCATAGCGGCGTCACACAATCCTGATAAAGGACGTTCATTAGGGAAAAACGACCTAATCATTCGTTTCCTAAGAGGCACTAGGAGGATGAACCCCCCCCTCACTGCCGATCTGGGACCTGGCCACGGTCCTGGACGCACTCAAGAGTGCCCCGTTCGAACCTCTCCGAACCGTGCACCTTAAACAGCTCTTGCTCAAAACTGCGCTCTTGCTGGCACTCGCCTCAGTCAAGAGAGTGGGCGACCTGCACGCGCTGTCATCAAGCGCTGCTTGCCTGGAATTTGGACCTAACGACTGCAGAGTTGTCCTTAGGCCAAAGCACGGGTATATTCCTAAAGTGCTCTCCACACCCTTCAGAGTACAGATGATATCTCTGGCAGCGCTATCGTCCCCAGCGGACGAAAGCGACGCTAATTTACTCTGCCCGGTCAGGGCGCTCAGAGTATATTTGGAACGTTCTGCCCCGTTCAGACAGACGGAACAATTATTCGTATGCTTTGGCGGCCGCACTAAAGGTCTCGCAGTTTCAAAGCAAAGAATATCGTGCTGGATAGTGGATGCTATAGCGCTGGCTTATGAAGCCAAGTGCCTTCAATGCCCCTTAGGCGTCAGAGCTCACTCTACGAGGAGCATGGCCTCCTCGTGGGCATGGTCGAGTGGGATACCCATTGAAGATATTTGTGCGGCAGCAGGCTGGGCCTTGTCTTCGACATTTATCAGGTTTTATAACCTACAGGTCCCCTCATTGCATTCCAACATTCTATCAGCCTGACTGTAGAATGGACTGGAGTATGTATATGCTGAGCATTATCTCCTCCCTTATAGGTCCATCTCTGACTGACTTAGAGGATTTTTATGCATATCAATACATAGAAAAATCAGTACATAAGTTATGTGCTTGTGTTTTTACAATGAGCGCCCCACCATGGACCTCCTTGGGGCAAAGGCGCTCTGTATTTTCCCATTATATAGCTTCGCCGTTGGCCGGCTTGTTGGATAATCACTTTGCTTTAAGGCTCAGGCATCCGCCTCTGGCTTTATAGAGCGAAGTCAGCACGCACGGCGTTTTGCATGGTGTTCCCATAGCGTAAGCTACTTACGCAATAGGAGAGACCTCTCGAGAGGGAACGACTCGGTTACTAACGTAACCTCGGTTCTCTGAGAGGAGGGAACGAGTATTGCGTAAGCTGCCGTGCTTGGTCAGTTCGCTTCAGTCGATTGAACCTAAAGAACTCTCATGACGGGGCGCCTAATATATAGCCCTAGCCACGGCCATCTTGGCAGGCTCTGAGCGCGCGAGCGCGAGGCGCGCAGTCGCCCCGTCATTGGTTCGAGCAAGTTGCCGCAGCACAGCCAATGACCGAGCTGCCTCACTCATTGCTGTATGCTGTGCAGCTGCAATGTGTTTTACATAAAGACTTCAATATTTCTCGAGAAATGGAGTTTTCCCATAGCGTAAGCTACTTACGCAATACTCGTTCCCTCCTCTCAGGGAACCGAGGCTACGTCAGTAACCGAGTCGTTTTTGGATTTATTGGAAACCCTAACAGGAGCGGGAGAGTGGTGTCTCTTTGCTGAACGAGTATGCCGCCGAGATGTCACCCAAATGCCCTGCTGCAGGGGCTCTATAGCCGGAACCAAAGTGTGTGTGTTGCTCTCTGTACTGCCCGCATCCGAAACAGTATACCGGCTTCTCTTTCTCACTGACCTCTACTAGCGTTCGGATGCAAGTCTCTAACTCATTAACCTTCTCCGTCAGCCTGACTAATTCCTTACATTTATCACAAGTGAATCCCTCACTGCTGACAGAGGAGGCTATTTTAAACATGTGACATGCAATGCATGAACAAATAACATGAGCCGATGCCATGATTTACCACAAATTGTTCGTTGTTCCTGAGCGGTGAGGGTTTTGAGATTGATTTGAATCCCTCACAAAATTGTTTGTTGTTGGTGGTGGTTGTTCTTGATAAGCGGTGCTTTGAGATCGATGCAATAATCTGTGTACCGCAGAGGAGAAAAAACGGGTGCGCGCTGAAAAAAATGCACGCAGTTTAATCGCGATAAAAATAGAACTCGGATACAGGTGCAATATGCGCGCAGTTGAATCCCGATAAGAGAATAATACGGAAAGACCCGATGCGTGCATAAAAATGGCAGATGTTTAAGGATTAACGGCTACAAACACAGACTCTAGCTAGGTGTCAGCAGCAACCGGTAAAATACACGCAGATGAAACGGGAGAAAAAGCGGAAGAATCTGAAACGCGGTAAAATGACAAAGGATATAACTATGAACGACGCGGTAAAATGACAAAGGATATAACTATGAACGATGACAAAAACGTTGAACATATGAGAATAAGCAGTGCTAAGCAGGCCACAAACAAACTCTCGTGCAGCGTGCGTGCGTGCTGTGCCGTCAGCAATTTGTCATTTCATAAGTGTAAGTTCCCAAACAGTGTAACAATTACCATGCTTATTTATTATTGATCAAACTTGATCTTTTAGAAATGATTGACATTTTAATGGGTTGAAAAGACAATTCCTTTAAGAATCCACTCCATCCATAATTAAACACCAGACCCAATCAAATGGCTTCATCAATAATCTTCAACTCCCATTTCTTCACTGAGACTCTGTGAAATACATTTACATTACATTTATGCATTTGGCAGATGCTTTTATCCAAAGCGACTTACAGTGCACTTATTACAGAGACAATCCACCCGGGGCAACCTGGAGTTAAGTGTCTTGCTCAAGGACACAATGGTGGTGGCTGTGGGTGTTGAACCTGCAACCTTCTGATTACCAGTTATGTGGTTTAGACCACCACCACTCCGTGAATGAATATTTTCATTCAAATACAAGATATCTCAGATTCAATATAGGGTAGCTTTTTTTGTTAATCAAAATAATATAATTTAGATGTAGTTGTTTCATTTTTACCTCAACGATATTGAGTTACATACACCATAGACAGAACACACACAAAACTTGAACATACTCACAAATATTAAATAGCAACAATATTCTAATACAAAAACATATAATATATAAAACACTAAAACCATGAAAATCCAAGTCTCAAGTAGTCTTATTTAAAAGTCTGATTGAGGTATGCACAAAAGAATTCCTAAAATGATTCAAACTACTAATTGGGATTATAATTCATCTCCCATAGGCCAAAAGACTTAATTCCTCCTTCTGATCATAAACAATTCCCTGGGATTGCCTCAGTGCCATTTGCTCAAACAATACTTGAATAGGTTGGTTTACTTTCCAGCCCATTATTTTCAAAGCAGTTTGCACAAGGCGGGAGAGTTTTGCATTGATAAGTTCCCATGCCGTGCTGTTATTCCATATCTAATAAGACTCTCAAAAATGTACTGATAAAATAAAAAACACAATGTTCTGGCTTACCCCACATACTCTAAGTCTCCTCAGGAAATATAAGCTCACAAACTATCAATATGGGTATTCCAACTCAATTAATTATCAATGTAGACCCCCACACACTTAAACGTGGAGGACAGTTTAATGGGTTCATCATATATTAACACTGAATTATGATCCTCCGTGGTCAAATATAATTTCTACTGTTTTGCTCTCATATAAAATCAAATAATTACGATCATACCCCAGTACAAAATGATCAACTACTGCAATATACCCTTGAGAACAAGTAGTCCTGTACATTAAACATAAAATAGCAGTCTCATCAGAGAACATAAAAATAAAGTTATTTTCCAGGCTACTAATACAATCATTAGTATACAAAGTAAACAGGAAGGGGGAGCTGGCACACCCCTGAGGTGCACCAGTATTTACCACTTTAACATCAGAGAAGGAATTGTTAATACTGACCTGCTGTGTTAGATTAGTTAAAAATTAATAAAACCACTTAATAACAAATGGATTAACACTCAGCTCTTTCAGATTCTGAATAAGCAGAAGAGGTTGAAGAGTATTCAAATTACTCTGTGTAAATGGCTCAAACGGCTGCCTGTTTATGGACAATGCAGAAATGGTCTACAGAGCAGCGCATTTTGTCTTTTTATTGGTCATTTGTCAATGTTAGTGAAATATGTAGTTTCACAAAATATCGTAACATGATTTCAAGTATAGCTAGAGAAAATGCTACTTGAACATTTAGACTACAAAGTGTCTTACACCAGTAATCTGATTCAGTTTGAGTGAAAATAATTCCTCAAAGACATATTGTTGAATCATTATAAATATTTGAACATGCAAAAAGAACACTGCAGAGATATTTCAACGAATTTGAACATTTTCTGCTCATTTTAATGAGTGGGGTTCAACAACATCACAGAGATGTATACTGGATAAATATCTGATACTACACACACTCTATTACATGCTAATTACAACAGTATATATCTTCCCTTAAATCCTTGTGGGACCCCTAGAGTTTCCTGGAAGGTCATGACTGTTCTCATGGGAAAATGTTGGACCGATACTCCCTGAGTCGGGACAGAGCAGCTGGAATCCCGTCAGGCCTGTTTCCACTTTCTCCCTATTCTCAGAGTTCCAATCCCAGCATGTCCCAGCCCGTCTTGGGGCAGACTTGCCAAACTGGATAATATTGTCTTGTTTTATTATACGCTGTCAGTGACCTCATGATACATTTTTGAATGTTTGATCTGACTAAAATAAGGTTAAAGGTGAAGTGTGTGATTTCCACATCCTAAGGATTCTACTAATCCTTCAAATCAACAATCATCAAAGATAACAATAAATTATCAAAATCAATAGAATATTAATAAGGATTAATATTGCCAGGACAACACCCTGGAATCAGGGACTAATAACCAGACACTATGACAGTTTCGATATAGGATTGTTCTCTTGGGAAATTCGACATCTGGAGAACATCGACATTGAAAAGGTAAACAATAAAGGCTTGAATCCGAGCACTGACATCCCCTGCCAACCCTTGACACAGGTGCATGCAGAACAATTTCAAAACGCTTCTCTTTAAAGTATAACAAAATGTAATGATGCAGTAATATCAATTAATAATCAATCAATAAACTTCCGACTACAACTACAAATAAAAGATTAACATGATTAGATACGGTAACACATAATCCTATAATACATGAGAAGAGGGTAGAGATGTGTGTGTGAATGGGTGTATATATGTGTGTGTATGTGTGTGTGTGTATGTGTGCGTGCGGGCGTGTGTGTAAGGAGAGAAGAAGTGCACAAAATGGCGGACGTAGCTCGTGTGGGGAGTGTGTCACGTGAGCTTTCCGGCCAGAGCATGTGATTCTCGGCAGGTTGGCGGAGATATAAGCGAAGTCAATTCGGTTGAAGAAGGAAGAGAAATCTTGACTTCTGCAGGCAAAGGGTGAGATGCGGATTGTTCGCCGGTCTCCTTCGGATCCGTTAGCATGCTCGGTGGAACACAGAGAATCTCGGCTAGTCCAGCAAGATGGAGATTGTAGAAGTTCAGGTGTGTACGTTACTTCCTTGTGCAATGAGGCTACACCTGGGAGCAGCAGGGCTGCAACTAGACGCAGCACAAACTGTTGCTGGAAGCAAAGCTTAGGAGGAATCTCCAGGATTTTATACTCTTGATGACATCATGGCTGAGGGATGCTTTCTGTCATGTTTTTCATCCAATAGGAGTTGAGAGTTCGATCCTTCAGAATTTCAAACCTAGCTGTAAAGTGTGCGAGGCTTGATGGGATCTGTAGTCTGTTTGGTCTCCCTTTGTTTTATTTTGGCTTATTATCAGGCTTTGAGTGTTCCTACAGGCCTCAGTCAGGTTTTATGACTGTGTGTAGGCCTGCCTTTGTCTCCTATCTAAACACATGAGGCCCAACAGCTGATGATACCCACCTTTTAATTTTTTTGAAACCCAAAGATATTTCACAATTCTCCAAATTAGCAAAGAGTATCAATGAAATCAAAGTTTGGATGGCCAGAAATTTGATTTTACTCAATTCTGACAAAACAGAGGTACTAATTATTGGACCAAAAACTTTTTTGATTATTTGACTCTCGATGGATGTACTGTTACATCACCTTCTACAGCGAAGAACTTAGGTTTTATATTTGATACAATCTGTCCTTCGAAAATCTAATTTCCAGTGTTTGTAGAACATCATTCTTCCACCTAAGAAATATTGCTAAGTTATGACACATGCTCTCAAATCTAATTCATGCATTCATGACCTCAAGACAAGATTATTGTAATGCATTACTGGGAGGATGTCCAGCAAGATCAATAAATAAACTTCAATAGATTCAAAATTCAGCAGCCAGAGTGCTGACTAGACCAAGAAATATGATCATATTAGCACCATTTTATCATTGTTACATTGGCTACTTGTTAAATTTAGTACGAATTTAAAAATTTTGTTACCTACATACAAAGCTTTCATTTCAAATTTTTGTGTTGAAAAAAAGACATTTCTGTTCACTGCTAGTTATGACAACAGGCCCAACCAGTGTCAAAATTGGCATAGCTTTAAAACATAAATCCACTGTAAATATGATGAGTGGATTTTTAAAAAAGAAAGCACTAAAAATAAGTCCTTTATAGCTCAGACAAATACATTTTAATCACCTTTAAAGTTTTTTTTTCTAGAAGTGCAAATATACTATTGTCTTAGTTAAAATGAGGTTGTGGAAACAACAAGTATGATTAAAAAATATATATATAT
The DNA here is from genome assembly GCF_025860055.1 of Xyrauchen texanus. Lineage (NCBI taxonomy): Eukaryota > Metazoa > Chordata > Actinopteri > Cypriniformes > Catostomidae > Xyrauchen > Xyrauchen texanus. Next base: position 14,703,274 of record NC_068300.1, on the reverse strand, counting down.
ATATTTATTTATTTAAAATAGTTAGATGAAGAAAGTGTCACACAGCAGGACAATAATGACAATGCTTAAAATGACATGTCAATTACTCACATAACTATGTGTAAATGTTTATTATTTAAAAATCAATGAAAACAAAGTTTGCCAGAATATGTACATAAATAAATATAAAATATAAACAAATATAAATATATGTAAAAATAAATAAATAAACATACCTCTTAAATTGTAGATCTTTGCAGATATTTTCCCGATTCATTGCTCATATTTTTACTCTATGTGAGTTTGTTGCATCTTTATATCTGCTGTGTTTTAATCCCCAGATAATTCTTGAGAAAAGGTGAAAAGCTCAATGCTTTGACAGGCACTGTTTCTGATATCCTTTAAACAAAGTAAGCCTCAAAGACTCAAACAGCCACAAAGTAATATTTTTCATTACTTATTTTCTGCATTTTTATCAGGCGTGAGTATTATTCAGCAAACTGCACTTAAGCTCCCTGCGGTATAAATAAATTATGCAAATGACTGAGTACTGCTCATAGCTTTACTATTTGCTGATTTTATTTACCCTGCTGTTATTGTATTTGTTGTAACTTACAGTTATTTGTAATTGTGTGTTAATTCAGAGCTCATCTTATACTTAATGTTTGTTTTTGTTTTTTTATGAAGTTGAATTATGATTCAAAATGAAATCAGAAAATACAGCACAATCCAATGTGGGACATTTGTTGGTGTAGCACCAACCAACCACATGATGCACAGGTTAAAATTCTCCTAAAGCACAGAGCAGGCCAGGAAACATCCTGATGTACACGGATAAGCCCAACCGCTCCCTCTCTTCCTCTGTTCTGACACTCCCCTCCTCCACTTCTTCTTTCCTCTAAATTCCAGAGATAGAGGAAAGAAGAGGTAAACAGGATAGACTGGATCTGACTAATATACAGCTTTGCCAGTGGACAGAAGTTAGGATTCTCCATCACAATGTGGGAGGTTAATCACCTGTCTGAATCTCTGGCAGCAGGCTTCATCGAGTTTCACCTGAGAAGAATAAAGTCCTTTTTTCCCATAAGTTGTCAGTGTGCCATGGACAGGTTTTGCAGCCCGAATTCTGAACTCTGATAAACCATAGATCCCTAGTTATAAAACTTTATATCTGTAGTTTAAGATATGTTATGTTAAAGGATATAAAAAATGAATAAAATGTCATAATTTACTCAAACTCATTTCATTACGAACTCTTCTACTGAACACAAAAGCACAAACTCTGGCATTATTTTGCATACAATTGCATTGAAAGGGGACTGGAACGTCCAAGCTTCAAAAAGGATGCAAAAGCCTGTCAGTATCACAAAAGTGGCCCATATGCATGCACAAATACTTACCAAAGTGTCCTATTCTGGTGCACCTGTTTATCTTAACTTATTGTAGAGTATCATGTTTGTTACTTTGTTACTTTACATCACAACAAGGTTGAAAAATGAATCATTTTAAAAGCAAACTGTTTTAATAAGATCTTAGCATTTTTTTACCCATTATGATGTAACTCTCTCTCTCTCTCTTTCCCCCTCTGAAAAACACCTGGCATTGTTTTGATGGTCTTCTAGACACACCTGGTCACAGGGCTCCTCATTTGCATAACATTTGCAAGTCAAATTAAATGTCTGCCTGATATAAGGCCAGGGGTCTCAGTAGACAGGCTCCCTCACACCCTCTCTGCTAACTTTACCTCCCACACACATCTTAAACTGCCCCTAAAACATAGCCTCTAGCAGACACCTACATCAAATTTACATATCAAAACACACAATGTCAACTTCTAAAACTCCAGATAACACGATACACCTGGAGGAATAAGGAATATTAGCAAAAATATATTCAATATAAAATATATATTCAAATGTAATATATAAATGTAAAATATTACCTACACAAGGCCATGAAGCTTTCACATAGACACCAGTGTTAATTTTCACATTTGTTTGTATTTTAATATTTTGTGTTGGGAATACTGTACAGACAATATTTTGGAATGCTGTTAACAAAAGTTTCAAAGAAAAGTTTGACATTTTTGGAAACTCGCTTGAAAGAACGTTAATAAAAAAAGTCTGAAAGAATATTCAAGAGAAAGTTTGTGAGAGCGCTCGAAAGTAAAATAAAATAAAATGTTCAGAAAAAAGTTTGTTTGTCAAGTAAGAATGAAATATATTTTAAGAGAACGTTTGAAAAAAAAAGTTCAAAAGAAGGATGGATTAAGACCAAAGGTTTGAAATAAGAAAAGTTTGAAAGTTTTTGAATACCCATTTGAAAGTTTAAAAGAAAGTTCAAAATAAAGAAAGTTTGTGAAAAAGTTTCTTAGTTAAAAACAACATTTGTGAGAAAATTCAATAGCAAGTTTTTTCCGTACGTTTGAAAGTCTGAAAGTAAGAAAGCGCAAAAGAAATTTCAAAAGAAAGTTTGAGAGTTTGTTTGTTTGATAGTTCTATAGACATTTCACAAAGAATGATCAAAAGAAAGCAAAAGGAAGTCTAAAAAAATATGTTCAAAAGACAGTTGAAAAGTTTGACAGTTTAAAAGAAAGTTCAAAGAAATTTCAAAAGTTTGAAAAAGAAAGAAAATCCAAAAGAATGTGCGAAAGAAAGAAAACTGTTCCAAACAACCTCGCATCACCAATTCTTGATAAGGAAGTAAGAACATAATTTTGCAAGAACACTTTGGACCACTGCACTTGTAGTGTGGGCAGAGACTGTCAACGTGATTCTACATGTGTGAAATGCAACCAATACATCTCCAATGTGTGTCCCCGACTCAGCCTTCTCGACTATACATACTCACCTTTCCTCTGTCTCGGCATGACCCCCAAACATACAGTATGTACACAACTGGCAGACACATGACCACCTCCTTGAAACACCCTTTCTCAGGTCACTCATTTGCATAGAGATTTGCAAGTCAAATGACATTGTATATTCCCTGTGTCAGTCCAGGGCTAGAAGTCTCTAAGTTTATGTTTCCCTAATATGTGCACACACACACACACACACATACACACACACACACACACACACACACACACACACACACACACACACACATTCCAGTCCATGCAATTCAAGTCTCACACAAATTCTAGTCCTGATAAACATGCAAAATATTCCTGGTGCTCATAATTCCCCACACAAACAACAAATCTCTTAGTCTCAAATACACAAATTTAAGCACTAAATCCAGACCTGATACTGTTGTCTGACTTGACAAATGACAGTGAAATCCTTCTATTTTGCATTTGAAAAGGTTTCATTTAAAAATTAACATGAATTTGTTTCAAGTGTGTGCCCCTTTTGTTTTCATGACAGAATGCACTCAAGCTGGATTTCACGTGTTTGTGCAAAATCCGATGATCCATGTTATTCCAACATGATTTAAGTATATGCCAAAGAGCAAATTGTGAGCTTCAATGGAAGCAAAGGAGTTAACATGGTCAATGTCATAATTGATTAGTGACCTAGAAATAGTGCAGAAGCTTAAATATTTCTTGTTAATTTTAAATCATAACTTTTAACATGATTACATTTATTAAACTCCTACAAATTTCTGCTCATTACCGTGCTTAAATTCAATTTTGAACCCCTGATTTTCAGATGTGATCTCAGATGTTTAGACCCCACCATATGACCAAAAACATATAACTGCTCAATGCAATAGAACAAATATAGTCATACACCTCAAAGTAACAAATGAACTAAAACGTGAAATGTGCGAGCACAATGTTTTCAACATCATGGTCATTTCTCACTCATAACAGAGAGTCACTGTGAGTCAGTGCATGTTCACAGAAGGAGAGCTCATTGTTTGTGACCTAATATTTGACTTCAATTAAACCTTAAAATACAATAATTGAAGCAGAAAGCTGAAAAGAAGATAAACTAGCTCAACTAAACCTACAGGTTTAACCTATTTAAAAACTTTTTTAATTGTCTCTCTGCCTGTGTGAAAATCACAATACACACAAACAGCAGCCAACTCGTGACACTTAGCGGCCTGCTAACATAAAAAAAGTCTCTCTCTCTCTCTCACACACACACACCTCTATGTAATGTTTATGATTGCAATATGAGCAGGTGAGAGACAGATGCGTCTCTCTGTTTATGGGGGCTAATAAAAAATACATGAGATTGTGAAAAGCATAAAGATAGTATTCAAGCACACATAAGAACTATCCAAAAATAAAATGTGTGTATTTGATTTTATATGCATGATGAATTTCATAGTGTGAGTAGTATAAATGTCTACATAAGGGGTGTCACAGTCATAGCCCACAGGCCGAATATAGCTCATGACTGAGTCAAATCCAGCCCATGGGATGATTTAAACATTAAAAACATTAGAAAGATTATTATGCAAAAAAAATGGCTGAAATTGAAGTTATCATTCGCTGATAATATATCCCTTTTGTTAACTGCTGCAAATCTAAGTGCATAGAGGAGACCTAGGGTTGAAGTCAAGATTTTCAGAATAATCACTTTTTGTGGTTTCTCACATAAAGCTATCTTTAGCTTCCGAAGATTTGCAATATAGTACACAAGTCGTTTGGACTACTTTTATGATACTGTTATGTTGCTTTTGCATCATTTTGTAAGCTTGAAAGCTTCAATTCCCAATCATTATATTTGCATGGAAAAGGGTGAGCAGCGAATTCTTAAAAATGTCTCCTTTTGTGTTCCACAGAAGAAAGTCTTTTAGAAATTAATTAGATATTTATCTTTTTAATTTTCTTAGCCTCACATAAGGTGATGTTTTCAATCCGGCCCTCAACCAGACCAAATTAGTTGGTCAAATGAAGCAACTTACACAGTAATGAAACAGAAAGAGAAGGAGAGTAGGAAGAGATAAGAGGAGATGGTCACAGGAAGAAAGAGAGAGGGAAGATGGAGCGAAAGAAAAAAAAAGAGAGAGAGAGAGAGAGAGAGAGAGATATGGGGGTAGTGAAAAATTAACCCTTTCCTTCCCAGAATCACCGGCTTACTCATTTACAAACTCAAGTGACTCTCACTGGGAAAGTACCAACTCTAAGCCAGAACAGAGGTTACACACGCACACATAAGACTTGTACAAGAAAAACAACACATTTTGCAAAAGCAAAAAATAACTGTACTATTTTTCATTCTAAAGAAATGCAATAATAATGCAGATGTAGTCCTGACAAATGTCAATATATATGTGGTCACACCAGTCACAATGGGCCTTTTGTGTTGGGTGTAAATATTTCTTGTGTAACATGCACACATAAAAACAGATTATGTCCAATGAACTTAAACATTTAATTTGCACCTCCTGCAAAAACTTGCATATTATCTGAACTCGTAAACTTATATAAAAATAAAAATCAAAGTGCATTTGAAACTGATTTTAATATCATGGCAATATTATATTAACCATTGATTCACTAACACAGAGAAAAAATGTTATATGTGTTTACTTCAAGTAACGGTTTCAAGTGCTTTGTTGTGCTGTAAAATCCTAATTTGACCCCTGATCTTCGGTTGTTTAGCCTCCTTTCAGTAGTATTGTCTACACCTGCTTTTCAAACCCTCAAAACACCTCTAGTGAGTGTCTCCACACACGCTCCCAAAACAAATCTGAAAATTGATATGAAGGAACACCCTAAGAGGAATTGGACTCCCAGGTAAATAGGTAAATGTTCAGAAAAGTAAACGAAGAGTGTGTCATGTGACCAAATGAGAAGCCAATGACTTTACAGTGTTCCTTTAAATCTTTGGATTGACTTTGCATTGCAAATTATTTCATACAAGTATGCAAATTCAAACTCATGAACTTGCATGGCCTCACCATCGTTTTATTTTTCCACTCTTATCGCAACTTTGCACTGCAGCTCTTATTTTCAGTTTCTTTGTAAAGTGCCATAGTTCATCCGTTAGATATCTTTATCACCAGAGTCTAAAGAGTTTTTCTTATGGCATGTGGACAATCCTTATACCTTCGGCGCCCTCTAGTGGTGTTTTAACTAATTTTACTCAGAAACGTCACTCTCGTTTACTTGTCATGGGAAGTCCTATTCATTTAAGCGAATCGGTTCGTTTCGGACAGTTCAGTTCATTAAAACGGTTCTAAAAAGAGTCATCACTCAAAAGTGTTCTCAGAATTTCCCGCGAGGTATTTAAACATTCATTTTCTGTTTGTCACAGTATTTTAACAATCACTTTATATAGGTTGCGTTAAATGTTTATCATTTCAACATTATTGTTAACAGCATTGTTAAGAACCCTACAGTGTGTTATTTAATATGTTAGTTATTAATAGTATTGATTATTTCCATTTGATTAACCACAATGCTCCCATCTCACAGTTCCTAAACAAAGCCATCTCTTACAGTTGGGTGATCTGTCAAAGCTTTGCAAATCGGTTCTATCGGTTTATTAAAGAATCATTTCAAAAGAACGATTCGTTTGTGACATCACTATAGTTTACAAAAAACTTTTAAAAAGACTTAAGCATCTACATCAATTTAGTTAACTCCAGCTGATAAAATACTAGTTAGAAACATAAAGGGATAGTTCACCCCTAAATGAAAAGTCTCTCGTCATTTACTCACCCTCATGCCATCTCAGACATGGATGACTTTTTCTTCTGCAGAACACACATACAGAGAATTTTAGAGGAATATCTCAGCTCAGTAGGTCCATTCAATGCAAGTGAATGGTGACCAAAACTTTAAAGTTCCAAAAAGCACATAAAGGCAGCACAAATGTAATCTATAAGACTCAGTGATTTAATCCATGTCTTTTTAAGCAATTCAATCGGTTTTGGATGAGAACAGACAAAAATGCAACTACATTTTCACTATAAATCGGGACATCTGCAGTCTCCTTGCTAATCATAATTCTAAGCTCGATTACACTTCCTAGCACCACCTAGCAAAGCACTAGGAGGTGTAATCAAGCTTGACTACACCACTGGAACTGTATGGATTACTTTTGTGTTGATTTTATATACTTTTTTGGAGCTTCAAAGGTCTGGTCACCATTCACTTGCATTGTGTAGACCTGAGAGCTGAGAATCTTTTTTGTTCAGCAGAAGAATTAAAGTCATACATGTCAGGGATGGCATGAGGGTGAGTAAATGATGAGAGCATTTTCATTTTAGGTGAACGATTCCTTTAATTAAGCTCTTGACTCTGAATATGTCACCCAAATCAGCTGTAATCAATTTTTGTACCACCGGTGGCACCAAACAAAATCTAGTCAGCCAAACGTGCTGGCCTGATTCTTTTCTCTTTTGCCATTTACAGAGCCTAGCACTTTAATAAAAACAAGAGTTATTTGTGTGTGGTATTTAAAACAACAACTACAACAAAATGTTTGTAGCAGATTCAGCATTCTCTTGCCAAATTCATCGCCAACTTGTGGAACAAACAATGTATTTGCGTTATGGAAAAGGGTGTGGCATTAAATGTAGTCCAAATGTTTCTCATTAGAACAGGTGCATTTTCAAAGATAAACAAAAATAGAAATCCTATGCCAGATATAGCAGTGGGGGTGAGACTTTACAGTGCAAAATTCCACTGTAAACCCTCCTGTCAGACCAAAATCAACATGACTGACGGAAGCAACTGATCAATCAGATTTTCAGCGTGTAACCATTTCCTGTCTCGGTAGACCAGCATATCCTCTCCATGATAACCTTTAGTGATTGGAAGGATGTGGTTTACAGACACAACAAACATATGCAACACACTGCAATTATTCCATCAAATAAGCATCCACCCACACACACTTGGCCAGACAACAATAGTATAAACACTTGTCTTGTGTATGTGTTAGGTCCGGTTTCTTTTATAAAGTGTGCTTATGTATGTGACCAGGTAGCTCATTCACCATCCATTTTTAAAGGGTTAGTTCACAGAAAAAATAAAATTCTGTCTTCATTTACTCTCACTCATGTTGTTCCAAACCCACATGGCATTCTTTCTTCTGTGAAACACAAAAGATGTCGCCATTCACTTTCATTGTATGGAAAGATGCAATGAAAGTGAATGGTGACTCAGGTTGTTAGTCTCTAAAATTCCTTTTGTTGCATTAAAGAGTCAAATGGGGTTGGAACAACATGAGGGTGAGTAAATGATAAAATGTTCACATGTGGGTGAACTATTCCATAATAATGGCAAACAATTATTTAAAAAAGTTATTTACGCATTTAGTTTTGTATTCACTTACATGCTTCAAGGTTAAAGGGATAGTTCACCCAAAAATAAAAATACTCTCATCATTCACTCACCCTCATGCCTTCCCCGATGTGTATAACTTACTTCTGCGGAACAAAACGAAGATCTTCAGAAGAATATTTCAGCTCTGTAGGTCCATACAATGCAAGTGAATGGTGATCAGTCCTTTGAAGCTCCAAATAGGAGATGAAGTCAGAATAAAAGTAATCCATATCACTCCAGTGATTTTAATCCATGTCTTCTGAAGTGCTCCAAAATATAAATCCTTTTACACAACTGCAGTATCAAGGCTTGATCATGATTTCAAGCTCAATTGCACTTCCTAGTGCTTAACTCATGTGCAGAATGATAGATGGCGCTAAAGGGAGGGATCGAGCTTGAGGTCATGATTGTACATCTAGACAGCAGTCTCCTTGGCAATGTAAAAGTTAAATGTTGGTCTGTTCTAACCTAAAACCAACTGGATTGCTTCAGAAGATATGGATTAAAACACTGGAGTCTTATGGATAACTTTTATTCTGCCATAATGTGCTTTTGGAGCTTCAAAGGTCACCATTCACTTGCAATGAATGAACCTACAGAGCGGAGATAATCTTCTAAAAATCTACATTTGTGTTCTGCAGAAGAAAGACATACACATCTGGGAGGGCATGAGTCAGTAAATAAATAAATATAATAATAATAATAAAAAAAACCCTGCTGAAATGACCCTTTAATAATGTAGATGTAGCAGTACACACTTTTAAAGGGGGTAAAAAAATAAATTCAAAAGCTTAGAGCTTGTTTATTGCCTTTGAAAGCTAAACTGCATTAGCACTTTGTAGGGGAGGATGAAAGTACAGCAGAAAAATGTATTCATAAATTAAGAGCAGAACAGGTACCATTTTTTTTTACTTAAATGCTGAAGATGATTAGAGAACCCTTGTTAGTACAACTAGGTCTAATCATTAATTTAAAGACATCAGTTTATAAAAAGGAAACAAATTAAAAGAATTGCATAGTTCAGCCATCTGTATATCCTATTTTGAAAGTAACTGAATTGCTCATAATTGCATTGCTATTTAGCCATTTACATTCACAATTAACAAGTCCTTTGTGTAGAATATTTACAAATAAAAAAATAAAAATCAGCATATACAAAAATCGCTCCAAAACACGCACACTGTCCTCTGATGGAAGCCCATGTTATACATTTAGAGAAAAAAGGGAGAAGGAAAGACAAACAGTGCAATCAACATAGAAAAAGAAATATGTTATCAGTCCATGACACAACTTTGTTCCTGGTAGACATTAAAGTCAAAGGTCAAAGATAAATGCGTCCCTGGCTGCATCTGGTGTGATTGAAGATCTGTAAACCAAACCAAATTGAAGTCACAAAAAAACTCAATGCTCTCAAGATGAACAATGTCACTAAAACCATTCTCAGTTATTGTGAAATGTCAACAGTTCTGATCTTTCTGTGTATTATGTAACAATGCTATAACACAAATACAGGTGTTGGAAAGATTTGAAAAGTGGGACAAACAATCCTATCCCTTTGATATAAGACCACAAGTCTTTCAGTAAGCCTCACTTAGATTTAATCAAAACAATTAGCTAAAAATGAATTATTATCTTAGCAATGATATTAGCATTTTTAAATAACACGTTGTAATAAAGAAACGCTATTATTTGTAGAGGGAATCCATTAGTGGGATTCAACTGGGTTTTAAACTTGTAACCGCTGCAAAGGAAAGTGTGATTAAATATTGCCCTCTGCTGGTCTAAATGTTATTCTTTTGAATTATTTGACACTTGATCTTAGTGCAAAAGAGAAATAGACAGCGTAACACACAGGAAAGGGTCAAAAGGCATTTCTGAATCCCACTCGAGCCATCCCAGCTAGATTATGATCCATTTCCCAGGTCATGTTTGCATGTTATTTTAATTTTATGCCACTTAGGAACTCCATCTCACCTCTGCCAACCTGCTATAAATTTGCATAACATCTACAATCTAAGGGGTCATTTTCATGGGATGGGCATGCCGTAACTCAAGAGCACTCTCATTTTCAGAAGTGACAGCAATAATTGATCATGCAAACACAAATAATAAAATAAAACATTCTATTTGTAATACAGTTTGGTTACAATGGCATTTATTTGGTAACTTGTTACTTTCAGTCCAATAGGGGGATTATCAAAATTAAATTAGTAGTATTCAGTGGCCGACCCCACTAGGCAGTCCAGCTGCATGAAAAATAAATTAATTTTATTAGGCTGCTAATATGGCTGGATTTTTAATGTAATGTGAAATTAGGGATGGGCGATATATATCGAAAATTCACGATATAATCACAGTGGTTTTGCTAACGATTTAAAATTCAAGCAATGACAGGAATTTTGCGATAATTTAAATGTGCTTTTTATTTGATCAGTAGACCAATTTCACGATCCTTCAGGGCTGCACAATTAATCAAAATAACATCAAAATGGCGATATGGTCATATATGATTATTAAACTGCAAAAGGCTGCGATTAAAGACGGATAAACATGGTCTGTGTGTCCTTCAGAATAAACGGGTGAAGCACTATTCTGTGCACGCACGGGGCTCAAGTTTTTAACACGCATTCAAGAAAATTCAAACATTATAAACAGCATATTTATACAATTCTACAAAGACAGCACGGTATAGCAGAAAAGGAGGAGATGACAGCGTTTCAACAGATGGCAGGCACTGTAAACTACAAACTGAACTTTCAGTGTCAAAATAAAAGCTCCAGGTAAAGGTGAAGTAAATGGGACAGAAATATATTATGATACTTTTATATACATCTTATCAAATCCTTAAAATAATAATGATAGTTCAGTTTATATTATAAACATGACTGGGTCCCAGAGTAATAATTTAGTATTATGCAATATTTAACTGGGTTCCAAAAATAAGTGGAGTTTTGCACATCTTGTTCATTCACAAAAAAAACATTTTATTAAAAATATATGAAGGTAAATATGCTTTTTATTAAGCTACTATACATCATTGTATATAAAGCCACTACACTACACGGCTTGCAATCTGCAGCCTGTAACTCACAGTTCTGCTTTTCATCATGCTGGTGAGAACACTTCAGGACTTTAGTGTATCAAGTACATGACCATTCGTCCCCGACTGAGGCCATGTTTACACCTGGTAGTAAGATGAGTTTTGGGTGGTCTGATCACAAATGTACAAGCGATACATCACCATTACACCTGGTTGTCTCTTTTGACCACTAGTGTTCTGATTGAGGAGAGCGTCTCTGATTTCATGAGGATATACATCGATAATTACGTCTGGGTTCTCTTACGAGAGGTTCTCTCGTATTGCGTAAGCTAGCTTACGCTACGGGAAAGATTCATCTTTTCTGAGATATTGAAGCCAAAAAATTATCCTTAATTTTTGTATCCATTGTCAACGCAGTGCGGCAGCTGCAGACCTTGAGCGGGCTAGCTAGCGAGCTCATAGGTTGCTCTGCGGCAACTGCTGCAGCCTATAGACGAGCTTGGGCGAACTCGCATCCAATGAGAGGCGTCCAGCGCTCACTGCAACAAAGCCCGCCAAAATGGGCGTGACTAGAGTGCATATAAGCGTAGTTCAGTAGGCTGGAACCCTGATTTTCATCTCTTCAGCGAAGCTCTTCACATCTCTGAACTGGAAGCCGCGTGCCGCTCGAGGGGCATCAAGCAAGCGTGGACAGCGCTCGAAGAAGCCGGCCGTCTTCGCCACCTTCAGCCGTCCTGCGAGCTACGCCATCCGGCGACGTATCCTTTTAAAGCAAGCTAGTTCTTATGAACTTCACAAAAGAGTATGAGCGTCTTTTTAAAGATGCCTCGCTCCACTTGCGCTCATGCCGCGCCCTTCTCAGCACCGGAGACCGCCACGCCATCTGGCGCCTCTGCCTGGGACTGGGGCATGTAGAGCTCACCTCGCTGAAGGCGGATGCGATCTCTGCGAGGAGCTTCCGATGTCGACCCTGCGGGCTCGACTCGAGCGCTCAGGACCGAGCCGCCGCCGCCTTCCATTCAGCCGCAGCAGTAAAAGCGCCGCTCTCAAAGGCTGCCGGAACCAGTGGTAGAAGCGATTGCCTCGCCGGAGCCCCTCCCTCGAGCATCGCCTTCACCCTCCCCGCCCACCGGACGCCGCAGTTGCCGCCGAGCGGCTGCTCTGCTGCCATCTCGGACGAAGAAGCGGAGGATAAGGGCTGTTCCATCATGGCTTCGACAGCGAGGAGTGGTCAGGCTCACACGCCTCCTCCTCAGCCCAGGAATCCAGCAGGACCCGCCCGAGTCGAAGGGGAACTAACGCCTCCTCACACAGGCCGTCGACCGCCTCGGGCTCGAGTGGTCACCGCCCCTGAGCAGGCTCCCAACAGACTCCACGCCGCGACCTTTGCCCGCCCTCCGCGAGATGGCGGTCTAGCTGGTGTTTCCGCCTAAGGCCTGCAGAAGTACTTCCGCCTGTGTTGGCCGCGCCTATACCGCCGCCGGCCAAGCCGCATCTGCTCTGCATTCCATGGCCGTCTAACAGACAGAGGCTGTTTCAGATCTGACTAGCCGACTTGGGAGAAGCTGAACGCACTACGCGCCGCTCTCTCTGTCCGGTCTCTTCGGTTCCGCGGTGAGTGGCATTGTTGACCGTTTCTCGAAGCTCAAGCCATGAATCTCTTTCTGCCTCATCGCGCTAGCTCCTCTGCAGGCCGCCCACGTGACCAGCCTCCTGCACGAGCCTCTTCACAGCGCCAAGCTCAACAAGCCAGACATCTCAGCGTCGACAGGGCGGCCGCCCTCGATCGCGCTCAGACAGCCGCCGCAGACCGCCGCCCCCCTGCGGGCCTCGGCCTAAGATTGTACTGAAACCTGAGCAACCGAATTCCTCCTAGCGTTGTTGAGAAAACGACGGCTCAGTCCCGCCACGGCCGGACCACCGCCAAAGCTTCGCCCCTGTCAGTCCCCTTCTCTCAGGCTACTGCAGTGGTGGATTCAGCAGCCAACAAGCCGGTGATACTACCCGCTTGCCTGCAGACTCAAACGGCGCTTTCACGGCGACCCAAAGAAATCTTGTAAAGAGTAAACATGCCTTATGTGTAGAAAATGTGCCCACAATCCAGTGCTCACCCCTACACACAAGCATTACACATCCCGTGTCCCTATCAGAGCACACTCACATAAGCGGTTACGACCCGCCGAGTGTTAGAGTTAATAAACGCCACCACGAGCCCGCTGCGCTGCTCTCCTCTGCCCGCTCTGTCACACGGCCAGCTGTATGTAAGTCCCGTGACGCTCCTGTCAGTCCCCTTCTCTCAGGCTACTGCAGTGGTGGATTCAGCAGCCAACAAGCCGGTGATATTACCCGCTTGCTCTGCACTCAAACGCCGCTTCCACGGCGACTCAAAATAAAGCCTTATGTGTAGAAAATGTGCCCACAATTCAGTGTTCACCCCTACACACAAGCATTACACGTCCCGTGACCCTATCAGAGCACACTCACATAAAGCGGTTACGACCCGCTCGAGTGTTAGGGTTAATAAACGCACTCACCTAATCCGTCGCGCTGCCCATTCTCTGGCCGCTCTGTCACACGACCAGCCTTATGTGTAGAAAATGTGCCCACAATCTAGTGTTCACCTCTACACACAAGCATTACACGCTCCGTGTCCCCATCAGAGCACACTCAAAAGCGGTTACTGAACCACTCGAGTGTTAGAGTCAATAAATGCGCCACGAATACGTGCGCGCGCCCATTCTCTGCCCGCTTCTGTCACACGGCCAGCAAACACTTCTCTGTAAGTCCCGTGCTCGTGGCTATGCTTGCGCATCACTTAACAGACGTGACTCTTTCCCCATTCACCTCAATCGGAAGTCACTCACAGAACAGCCTGTCCATGCTGTCTCGCGCAGCAGTCCAGCATAAGCACAGTAAGCGGCCACACATTCTGTTCAGTGCGCTGTATGCGGCAATCAGAGCGATTTGGCCATTCACCCTCTAACATTACGCTTCAAAGCGTGGGAAGATATTCCAGGGATATCCGAATGGGTGTTAAGCACAATAAAACAGGGCTATTTGCTACAGTTCGATCGCCGCCCTCCTTGCTTCAGAGCTGCTCGAAACTACTTTGAACACGGAAGCAGCGTGCATGCTTCGCTCAGAAATAGCAAACCTTCTGTGCAAAAGGGCCATAGAGAGAGTGCCGCCTCCCTGAGCTGAAGTCGGGTTTTACAGCCGTTATTTTCTTGTCCCCAAGAAAGACGGCGGCCTCAGACCAATATTAGATCTCAGGGTTTTGAACAAAGCGCTTGCAAAAGACCGCTCAAAATGCTTACAACCAGCAAACTCCTCACGCATGTGCTCCAGGGGACTGGTTTATTTCTCTCGATCTGAAAAATGCATACTTTCAGATTCAGATAAATCCCCGTCACAGGCCATTCTTGAGATTCGCCTCGACGGCCAGGTTTATCAATACACCGTCCTTCCGCTCGGCCTGTCCTTAGCACCCGTACTTTCACGAAGTGCATGGACGCTGGCGCCGCACCCCTGCGGAGTCAGGGTTTGCGAATTCTGAACTATTTGGACGATCGGCTGATTTTGGCACAATCACATACGGAGCTTCTGTCTCACAGGACAGTTCTCCTCAGTCATCTGAACAGTTTGGGCCTTGCAGTCAATTGGACCAAGAGCTCACTACAGCCCAGTCAGGCAATTTCCTTCCTTGGAATAGAACTAGACTCAGTGGCAATGACGGCTCGCTTATCTACACAGCTGCGCCGTGTGCAGCTGACTAGCCGCGTCATTTCAGATGAACAGCCTCACACCTCTGAAGAAATTTCAGAGAGTGCTAGGCTACATGGCCTCAGCCGCAGCAGTACTTCAGCTGGGTTTACTGCACATGCTCCGCTTCAGCATTGGCTAAACACCAGCTGCCTCGCCGGGCTTGGGCCACAGGCCGCCAGCCCATCAAGGTGACTCAGACCTGTATTTCAGCTCTGCAGCCCTGGACAGTGGCCGAATGGTATCAGCGGGAGTGACAATGGGAGCTGTATCTCGCCGAAAGTCATCTCGACAGACGCGTCCAACACGGGTTGGGGCGCGGTCCGCGCAGGGCTCTCCGGTTTTCGCCTATGGTCAGTTCAGGAAAAGCTCCTTCACATAAATTGTCTGGAAATGATAGCGGTCGAGCACGCCGCGGCGCTTTCTCCCGGTCATTCAGGGTCACCACGCCCTGGTCCGCTCGGACAACAGATCTGTGGTATCCTACCTAAACCGCCAGGGCGGTGTCAGATCCAGGAACCTCTTCCATCTGATCTAAACGCATACTGAGTTGGTCCCAGTGCCACCTGCGCCGCTGAGGGCGACGCGACGTGCCAGGCCACCTGAACGACGGCCCGGACAGACTGTCCAGAGACAATATTCCCCAGGGAATGGTCCCTGCACGCTCAAACAGTCCAGACGCTATGGCACCTATTCGGCAGAGCGGAGATAGACCTCTTTGCGCCCAAAGAGAACTCTCACTGCCCAATATTTTTCTCGAAGCGAGGACGCCGCTGGCCCAGGACTGGCCCAGACGCTCGCTTACGCCTTCCCTCCCGCCTCGCTATTGCCACAGGTAATGCAGAGGATCAGGGAAACGCGCCACTCGGTGCTCCTCATAGCCCCACGCTGGGAGAATCAGACATGGTTCCAGGAGCTTACGCAGCTGTCACTGACAGCCCGTGGCCCATCCCAGTGAGAGCAGATTTCCTCTCAAGCTCGCGGCACAATCTGGCATCCCCACCCAGAGCGCTGGGCTGCATGCGTGGGTGATCAACGACTACCCGCCGCTCTGCCAGAAGGAGTAATAAACACCATCATACACGCTAGATAGAGCCCCTTCCACGAGAAGACTCTATGCGCCAAAATGGTCTGTGTTCTCAAAATGGTGCACCGACCGAGACCTGGACCCGCGGACATGTGGGGTGTCGCCGCTGCTCAGTATTTCTACAAGAGCTGCTGGATAAGGGCAGATCCCCATCCACGCTCAAAGTGATGTGGCGGCCGTTGCGGCGTTCGCTGAACCCCTGCACGGCCAGTCATGGGGTAAAAACGAGCTGGTCATCCGCTTCCTCAGGGAGCTAGAAGGATGAACCCCCGCGCTTCCATCGGTTCCTATCTGGGATCTTTCTATAGTTCTCGAAACTATGAAAGCCCCCTTTCGAACCACTTCAATCCGTGGATTTGAAATACCTTTCACTCAAAACCGCTTTTCTGACTGCCCTGTCATCAGTCAAACGTGTGGAGACCTTCACGCGCTGTCTGTCAGCGCTGCGTGTCTTGAGTTTGGACCAAGTGACTCCAAGGTCATTTTAAAGCCTAGACACGGCTATGTTCCCAAGGTGATCGGTACTCCTTTCAGAGCACAGGTCATTTCCTATCGGCGCTGCCAGCACCCGATAGCGAACGCGACGCCAATCTCCTTTGCCCGGTCAGAGCACTGAGATTGTATACTGCGCGCTCCGCCGCTTCAGACGCTCTGAGCAGCTTTCGTTTCGCTCAGAGGGCGCACCAAAGGTCTCGCCGCCTGAAACAGACACTATCTAGATGGATAGTGGACGCTATTGCTGCTGCATACGCGTCAAAAGACCTGCCATGCCCGCTGGGCATTAGGGCTCACTCCACTAGAGGCATGGCATCCTCGCGGGCATGGTCCAGCGGATTTCCATTCACGACATATGTGTGGCAGCGGATGGACTTCCCTCCACCTTTGTCAGATTTTACAATATGGAAGTGCCCGCTCTGCAGGCAAAACTACTAGCGGTTTAATACGCTACAGCTCCCTGGTGAGCTGCACTGATGGGACACATTCCACACAGACCGCACCGCCGCTTGTCGCTCCCTTCCCACTATGTGCTTATGTATTACACAATCAATGACCCGCATTCTTGCCGGCCAAATATTATTTCCCCACTCATAAGGGCTCCCCGGTCCCCAATTAATTCCCTGGGGCTCATACAGTGGATGCTTGACGCGACGGCGCTGACAATGGGTTCCCAGTAGCGTAAGCTAGCTTACGTAATACGAGAGAACCTCTCGTAAGAGAACGTATCGGTTACCTAACGTAATCCTACCGTCCTCTCTAGATGAGGGAACGAGTATTGCGTAGCCGGCCGTGCTCGCGCCACTAGCTTAACTTTTCGCTTCAGTCAATGAAAACCAGGGTTCCAGCCTACGAACCACGCTTATATGCACTCTAGTCACGCCCATTTTGGCGGGCTTTGTTGCAGTGAGCGCCGGACGCCTCTCATTGGATGCGAAGTTCGCTCAAGCTCGTCTATAGGCTGCAGCAGTTGCCGCGAGAGCAACCTATGAGCTCGCTAGCTAGCCCGGCTCAAGGTCTGCAGCTGCCGCGACTGCGCTGACAATGGATACAAAAATTAAGGATAATTTTTTGGCTTCAATATCTCAGAAAAGATGAATCTTTCCCGTAGCGTAAGCTAGCTTACGCAATACTCGTTCCCTCATCTAGAGAGAACCGAGGTTACGTTAGGTAACCGATACGTTTTACTGGATGATAATAAAGCGCAAAAAGTAAAAGACGAGAAAGGAAGTGCAAAAATATTAGTGTTATTTTAGTGCAGTACCTGTAAGTACAGTACTCTTACATGTGTGCTGCTCATTTCTGTGTCCCTATTGAGCATGTTCATACATATGCTTTTTTACACTTTCCGATCGTAATCTTAACTGAACGTAATCAGTGAAAAACTTGCCGTTACAGCTGCCTTTCGCTGCCGTTACAGCTGCCTTTCGCTCCGTTTCAAAGGGATCACCCAAATGCATCTTAAATTAAAATAATCAAATACATTCACAAACAGTTTATTCTTGTAAAACAAACAACAAACAAACTTGAAAAAACGGCTCTTGCCTCTTTTCGCCTTTATTGGCACCCTTTGCAAAGAAAAAACAGCTGATAATAAAAAAAACAGTGGGTAGGAAGATGTGGGTAAAGTTTTATTTTATTTGTGGTCTTCTGCTTCCTAATAACTTGCCCTCCTCTTGCTCTCTCTATACATTTAATTGGCTTTGGCTCATTGTCTGTCTCTCGTTTGTCGCACACCTGAAGACAAGACGTCTAGATATCAAGCTCTTTTGAAAACTGTCATAGCAGTGCGCACACAACAAGACCATTCGTCGTGAGATCCGAGACTTCTTGTCACAGATCAGTTGCCGACTCAAAACATCAAATGAGACGAGCTTGAGTTATGTAGTGTACACTAGATGATTAAATCTCATTCTCTCTTGTGTTCATTTAGTGAAACATTTTGGAAAACAAGCCATTCGTTTTTTTTTTTTTAAATAGATTTTTATTCAATGCCTTTAACATTTTTGATCTACTTGGCTACAATGGCTGTTTGGAAGAAATGATGGTTCCTCTGAAATGGCTCAAAAGTTTTGTTTTGTTTTGTTTTTAATCAGAGTAAATACATAATTATCACAATATACAGTGAGGAAAATAAGTATTTGAACACCCTGCTATTTTGCAAGTTCTCCCACTTAGAAATCATGGAGGGGTCTGAAATTGTCATCGTAGGTGCATGTCCACTGTGAGAGACATAATCTAAAAAAAAAAATCCAGAAATCACAATTGTATGATTTTTTAACTATTTATTTGTATGATACAGCTGCAAATAAGTATTTGAACACCTGAGAAGATCAATGTTAATATTTGGTACAGTAGCCTTTGTTTGCAATTACAGAGGTCAAACGTTTCCTGTAGTTTTTCACCAGGTTTGCACACACTGCAGGAGGGATTTTGGCCCACTCCTCCACACAGATCTTCTCTAGATCAGTCAGGTTTCTGGGCTGTCGCTGAGAAACACGGAGTTTGAGCTCCCTCCAAAGATTCTCTATTGGGTTTAGGTCTGGAGACTGGCTAGGCCAAGCCAGAACCTTGATATGCTTCTTATAGAGCCACTCCTTGGTTATCCTGGCTGTGTGCTTCGGGTCATTGTCATGTTGGAAGACCCAGCCTCGACCCATCTTCAACGCTCTAACTGAGGGAAGGAGGTTGTTCCCCAAAATCTCGCAATACATGGCCCCGGTCATCCTCTCCTTAATACAGTGCAGTCAGCCCTGTCCCATGTGCAGAAAAACACCCCCAAAGCATGATGCTACCACCCCCATGCTTCACAGTAGGGATGGTGTTCTTGGGATGGTACTCATCATTCTTCTTCCTCCAAACACGGTTAGTGGAATTATGACCAAAAAGTTCTATTTTGGTCTCATCTGACCACATGACTTTCTCCCATGACTCCTCTGGATCATCCAAATGGTCATTGGCAAACTTAAGACGGGCCTTGACATGTGCTGGTTTAAGCAGGGGAACCTTCCGTGCCATGCATGATTTCAAACCATGACGCCTTAGTGTATTACCAACAGTAACCTTGGAAACGGTGGTCCCAGCTCTTTTCAGGTCATTGACCAGCTCCTCCCGTGTAGTTCTGGGCTGATTTCTCACCTTTCTTAGGATCATTGAGACCCCACGAGGTGAGATCTTGCATGGAGCCCCAGTCCGAGGGAGATTGACAGTCATGTTTAGCTTCTTCCATTTTCTAATGATTGCTCCAACAGTGGACCTTTTTTCACCAAGCTGCTTGGCAATTTCCCGTAGCCCTTTCCAGCCTTGTGGAGGTGTACAATTTTGTCTCTAGTGTCTTTGGACAGCTCTTTGGTCTTGGCCATGTTAGTAGTTGGATTCTTACTGATTATATGGGGTGGACAGGTGTCTTTATGCAGCTAACGACCTCAAACAAGTGCATCTAATTTAGGATAATAAATGGAGTGGAGGTGGACATTTTAAAGGCAGACTAACAGGTCTTTGAGGGTCAGAATTCTAGCTGATAGACAGGTGTTCAAATACTTATTTGCAGCTGTATCATACAAATAAATAGTTAAAAAATCATATATTGTGATTTCTGGATTTTTTTTTTTAGATTATGTCTCAAACAGTGGACATGCACCTACGATGACAATTTCAGACCCCTCCATGATTTCCAAGTGGGAGAACTTGCAAAATAGCAGGGTGTTCAAATACTTATTTTCCTCACTGTATATCAAATATTGTCAATGGGAGTTTTAATTTTTGTAGCCATATTGCAAAAACATGACAAGATGCTGAAAAAAATAAATAAAACATGATGCAACCTCCAAAAACATCTATTTGACTTACATATACTTACTGAGACAAACCAATAAAATAGTCGACGGAAAACACAACCTTGCCCTGATTTCTCTCTATTCCTCAGTCCTTGAACAAAATAACCAAAATGCACATCCCTACTGGTTAGAAATATTTTGGCTGTGTGTCAATAATAAGTAATGTCAGAGGATTAAGAGGGGACCTACTTTGGGTGTGTCTGGGCTGCTGAACGGAGAGGGTTCAGCCGAGCAGTTCTCTTTACCAAACGAAACTTCTCTCAGTCTGTGTGCAAACTTTCGTTTCAGTGCTTCAGCGATGAGAGCTGCTGGGTCTGAAGAACATGCCATGCCTTTACTTTTCCGTCTCTTTACTGGAGTTCCACCTGGAGACCTAAAAGAACAAATATACACACATTATAATGGATTTCTGCATCTTATGTCAAAATGCTCAGTTCAGTATTGCATTCTCAATATGTATTTCACAAAACGCATTTTATAAACAATGCCAGTCAAAGGTCTGGCCGCAACTTTTTTCTCATCATCTTAAAAACGTGATTTAAAGCTAATGCTTAAATTCTTATAACTAGGTTTGTAGAAAGATATAAATGTATAATGTTAACAATAAAAATTTCTTCATGTACATTTTTCTGTAAAAAAAAAACTTTCTACTAGTATTTTACTCATTTACAATTACTGATTAAAAATGAAAACTCTCTTATCATTTACTCACTCATGCCATCCCAGATGATCTTTCTTCTGCAGAACACAAATTTTTTGAAGAATATTTCAGCTCTGTATGTGCATTTAAAGCAAGTGAATAGTGACCAGAACTTTGAAGGTCCAAAAAGCATAGAGCATAAAGGTAGCATAAAAGTTACCCATAAGACTCCAGTGGTTTAATCCATGTCTTCAGAGACTATATGATAGGTGTGGGTGAGAAACAGACATAAATTCACTTTCACCATTCAGATTTTTGGCAATTCACATTTAGGAAGGATAATTTATAGTAAAAAAGGACTTAAATATAGATTTTTTTTCTAACCCACACTTATCATATCGCTTCTAAAGACATGGATTTAACCACTGGAGTATTTTGGATTACTTTTATGATGCCTTTATTTAATTTTTAATCTTCAAATTTCTGGCCACCATTCACTTGCATTATATTTACCAACAGAGCTGAAATATTTTCTAAAAATCTTAATTTGTATTCAGCAGAAGAAAGAAACTCATACACATCTGGGGTGACATGACGGTCAGTAAATGATGAGAGAATTTTCATTTTTGGGTGAACTATTCCTATGTATTTAATATGAAAAAACAACTATAAGTAAGCCATTCATAGACTGATTTCCTTGAAATAATGTTTATCTGTGCAATTCCAATGGGTGGTGCAGAAATTACACACTTCTTCAGAGACTGAAGGAAAAACAGTCAACAAGTGCTTAGCATATATGGGAACTCTTTTAATACTAATAAAAAGTATCCAGGGTGTATGGGTGCACAGGACTGTAATCTATGCAAAGATAGTTTGGATTTGTTTAAAAAAAAATTGTCACTACATAATTCCCATACTTAATTCTGTGTTATTTTGCATACCGTAATTTCCGGACTATAAGCCGCAACTTTTTTCCCACGCTTTGAACCTCGCGGCTTATACAATGACGCGGCTAATATATGGATTTTTCCCGCTTTCAAATTTTATTAAAAAAAAAAAAACATTCTGTGACGTGCTCAGTTTTTTGGCGTGAAGCTTTCATTTGACCAATGAAATTGCCGAACGGGTTAAGGTCAAACAACTTTTTTGTTTACTGTTTAGATTAAATCGAGCGCTCAAACTTCCCATCATTCTGATTACGGTAGTAATTTTGTCACCCTCACCATGGCAAAGACATGGAGAAACGCATATGATGCTGCTTTCAAGTTGAAGGCGATTGATCTGGCTGCTGCACGGGAGCTTGGTCTTAATGAGTCGATGATAAGACGCTGGAAACAGCAGCGTGAGGAATTGACTCTAAACTAAAGCTGAGGCTATTCTGAGGCTATTCAACTCCGACACCGAAGGAGATGACTTCAGTGGTTTCAGTGCACAGGACGAGGAAGATAGTGACCAATGACTTTCTTGGTAGGCTACTGTTTACTGCAAATGTTTTATTACAAGCCGTGTGTGGCAGCGGGGGCGTGGTCAAGCGCCCGTCCGGGAGAGAAAAGCGGTAAGGGCACTTACACCTGCGCTAAATTATGTCTAACACCGGTGTCTAATTTCAAGTGCCCTGCTTCACGTGTCCTTCTTGGGAAAACTGTCACACGGGCACCAGTGTGACAGTTTTCAGCAGGGCACTTGACGTTCCAGGTAAGGCTTTTAATGGCCACAGCAATGTTTACAATCAATTTTATAAAGTTTCTCAATTCTTCTATGCGCCAACACTAGACTGACGTGTGTCACTCTCTCAGCTCTGTGGCTGCTGCCTTTTTATGCCGCTCTCCCCATGCTTACTGAAATTAGATACCGGTGTTAGACATAATTTAGCTCAGGTGTAAGCGCCCTTACCGCTTTTCTCTCCCGGACGGGCGCTTGACCACGCCCCCGCTGCCACACCGTGTTCGTTAAAGCCTGCGTAAAGTTCATTTGTTTCAATGTACCGGTAGGCACCTGCGGCTTATAGACAGGTGCGGCTTATTTATGTTCAAAATCATATTTTTTGTAAAAATCAGTGGGTGCGGCTTATATTCAGGTGCGCTCAATAGTCCGGAAATTACGGTAGTTGAAATAATTTTACTATTTTTTTCAAATGTGGGAAAAAATGGGTATGGGAATGTGTAAGTGTCCAAACTTCTCACTGTTAGAGTATCCATATCCAGTATATCTTACCTCTCCACAGAACGCAGTTTGACCTGATTCAGGTCTCTCAGAACCTCTAACATGGAGGGCAGAACAGCAGGTGCTGTACCCGCAGATGGCTCACATTGCGCAGTCTTTTCTCTTTTCGCTGCCTGTCTCTGACGAATCACCTCTGACACTGACACCTCCGTGGAACTGTCAAAGGCAGGAGGAGGTGGTGGTGGAGGGGGTGGGACACAGATGGGAGTAGAAGTGAAGTCAGGAGTTAGAGGAGAAGTAGAACATGGAGTGGCGGGATCACCTGGAAGGCCATAGAGACAACAGATGAGCAACAGATATACAGCACAAAATGAAGAATTAAAGGGGTTATATCATTATAATTTGTTTTATTATTGCACCAAAAACACTCATAACCATTGCCACCCTCTCTCTGAACTTTAAAATAAGAAACATGCCATTTTTGTTGCTGTGCCTTTAAAGGAATATTCCGGGTTCAATACAAGTTGGGCTCAATCGACAGCATTTGTGGCACAATGTTGATTACCACAAAAATGTATTTAGACTAGTCCCTCATCTTTTAAAAAAAAAAAAGCTAAAATCTGGGTTCCAGTGTGTCAATTACAATGGAAGTTAATGGGGTCAATCTGTAAACATTAAAATACTCATTGTTTAAAAAATATAGCCACAAGACATTATAAGGCATGTTAACATGACTTTTGTGTAATAAAACTACTTACTAACCTTTTCTGTTTTAAGTTATAGCCAATTTTACAAATTTCATTTTTTTCTTCTCGATTTTCTCCCCAATTCGGAAAGCCCCATTCCCAATGCGCTCCAAGTCCTCGTGACTCGCCTCGGTGGTGGAGGATGTATCTCAGTTGCCTCCGCATCTGAGATCGTCAATCCGTGCATCTTATCACGTGACTTGTTGAGCATGTTACCTCAGAGACATAGCGGGTGTGGAGGCTTCACGCTATTCTCCGTGGCATTCACGCACAACTCACCATACAGCCCACTGAGAGCAAACCACATTATAGCGACCACGAGGAGGTTACCCCATGTGACTCTACCCTCCCTAGCAACCGGGCCAATTTGGTCACTTAGGAGACCTGGCTGGAGTCACTCAGCACACCCTGAATTCCACCTCACGACTCCAGGGGTAGTAGTCAGCATCAATACTCGCTGAGCTACCCAGGCACCCCAGCTGCTTTCTAACCTTATCGGTGTAACATTATATCCAATATTACAAATTAGATGTGATGAAAACATAAGGCCTTTAAACCCTGTAATCTAGTACATTTTGTAACACTGGAAAAATCCATGATTTTTATCATGCTAAAATCATGTTCACACACGAGGAAGACGTTACGCCGTAAACACTAAAACCACTGTAAAAATGACAATTTAAAAAACTTTACAGCTCAAATAACACAAGTTTTAACAGAAGAATTAATGCAAGTGCTTTTATAAAACTATAAGCTTCACATTTCAGAGTTTAAACCCTCCAAAATTGGCTTAATTTACTTCCACTGTAAGTGCCTCACTGAAACCTCAATTTTCTTAAAAAAAATTTAAAAAAGTCCAAATATTTTTTTTTGTTAATCAACATGATGCTACAAAAGCTGTCGACTGAGCTTAACTTGACATGAGCCCGGAATATTCCTTTAAGAAATACAATCTGCATTGGTATCCATGTGTAAAAACAGTATATTATACTTTTTTTTAACCTTGCTGTATCCGCACAATTTTCTGAACATTGAACAGGCATTATCGCCATGTAAATGAGGGTGTCAGATGCCAGAAACCTGAGGATTTCGGAACGAGTTGTTTTTGCAGCTTTGATTCACTAAATGGTAATTTTGGACAGTATGTAGTTACAGTATGTAACAGTACAGTATAAAACATGTATTTTAAAAATACAATCTGATCTTTGTGAATTGGGTTTGTAGCTAAAAAAGCAGATCCCTACAAAGAGTGTGTCTATTATGAGAGGTCTCTGCAGCATCACAAGCAACTTTACATCATTGCCAGACTGACTACATATTGTACCTGCTGGAGTTGTGACTATCAATGCAATCTGTGCTCGTAGTCTTTGGAGTTCCTCTTCCAGAGCTGAGATCTTCTGCAGGGCCTCTGGTTGGGTGCCCTGCCCCAGCAGCCTGCCTCCTCTCTGTGCACGCACGGACACAGAAATTGGGCGTTCAGACCCCACTGAGGGAATCTCAACACCTTGCGGTACACAGTGTTTCCTCAGCGGGATGACATTCCTGTTATAAACATGATGAAATATGATGACAATTTAAATTGACAAAATAAAACATTTGTACACAAAAATGATGTACACACCTGGTCAAGTACCCAGGGCCATATTACAGAAACATATTACATTAAGAACTAACAGGTTCAGAGCTCTAAATTATATCTTAACTGAAATCGCCATGGTTACTATCATTCTGGATCTTAGGATGTCTCTCAATACGGCCCCGGAACTAGAACAGTAGACTTCCAGACACTGAAGGTGTCCATTTCTTAAAATTGTACTCTGACAGTTTTTAATGTCTAAATACCTGAATTTAGTGTGACTGTCTCCTTCATCTTCCACCAGCCACAACACATCAGCTAATGTAGGAATAACTGGAGTGTCCACTGAGATGTCAATATGGCCATGTCTACTAAGTGTTTGCAGAGGAATCTGGAAACAGAGAGTCAGAGCTTATTATTGATATAGCACTTAAGACAGTTTGAGTTCATCTTGTAAGCATTGTACATGCTACATACAAAGAAACTTTAAAGTGCTTCCCAAATGCTTATTAATATTCTAAATTAAGATAATGCATACATGTTGTGTATGCAAGCATGCAGTGTGCGAAACTTTTAAAGTGATCGTTCACCAAAAATGAAGATTCTCTCATCATTTACTACCCTCATGTCATCCCAGATGTAGAAGACTTTCTTTCTTCTGCTGAACACAAACTAAGAGTTTAAAAAAAATAAAAAATCTCTGTAGGTCCATACAACGCAAGTGAATGTTGGCCAGAACTTAAGGGTTCCAAAAAGCATGTAAAGGAAGCATAAAAGCAATACTCCAGTGGTTAAATCCATATTCCTGGAAGCAATATGATAGGTCTGGGTGAAAAACAGAAAAACATTTAAGTCCTTTTCACTAAAAATCTTCACTTTCACCGTATTTATATTTTTGGCGATTCACATTTAGGGAGGAGAATTTATAGTAAAAAAGAACTTAAATTGATCCGTTCCTCACTCACACTTCTATCACTTCTGAAGATATGGATTTAACCACTGGAGTCTTAAGGATTATTTTTATGCTGCCTTTTGCACATTTAAAGATATGGTCACCATTCACTTGCATTGTATTGAGCTACAGAGCTAAGATATTTTTCTAAACATCTTTGTTTGTGTTCAGCAGAAGTAGCAAGTCACACACTTCTGTGATGCATGAGTTGCATGCCTAACAGCAAAGCATCTGATTTGCAAAGACTGTCAACACTGATTTCAGAATAGCTAAATTCTTTGGGAAATCCAAATGGTAAAGGTGATATCTGTTTTTAAATAGGATAAACAATAACAACACCAGTGCACATCAAGATCAAAATTAGAAGTCTTTCTATACCTGAAACTGCAGTCTAGGGTACTGAGAGAGAAGTAGGTTTGTCCCAATCATTCGGATTATGCTCCGGTATTGCCCACACAGGGTACTGTCCCATACTGGAACCAGCTGCAACAACATATAGTGCATCAGTGTTGGCAAAGATATACTCAGCAAAAATATGTAGTTTGTAGCTCAGAACGTAAAGATCATATGCAAAACATTTTTTTGCAAATAGTCAAATTGTATCTGCACATCAAAATGACATTCCCAAATATTAATTATCTTTACCATGTCAGCTGGCACTCCAAAGTATTCCAGGACATATCGCAATAGATCAGCAATGTCCTCCAGCAGAGACATTGCCAGTATTTCTAGTAGTGTACAGGGCAGACAGATTCAACCAACAACACTCACTGAACCAAACTGTCCTCTCCACGTGACATGAGGGATCAAATCAACTGCATTATATTCAGGTCTGTAAACAAAATCACAACTTTAACATATACAGTTTCATTTAAAATATTGAATATTTTAAATATTCAAGAATCTAAAGGCAACAGCTCATAACAAGTGTGGCCTACAATTGTTTCAGCATCACATATTCAGCATCTACCACTGAGTACTTGAATTTCAGTACACGTATTTCAGTCCTATGCGTTAATGTAAAATATTTATTTGGTTAATGTATACACATATATATATTATAAAATTATTACATCCTTCCAAGCACAAAAAGTATTTAAAAAAAAATTCAAGCGCATTTTTCGCTTTACCTTCCGTGTCACGCTTTCCGTCCATGTACACTCAAATAAAGCTGTTTGACTGAGATTGTTCGTGATTGGACCAGAGGAGCGCTCTGGCACATGTAGCCAATCAGTTTGAAGGATCTGTAACGTCGTCAGAGGCCGTCGACCAATCATTTCGTTCAAACAGAACAGTGGGAAATTTTGTCTTCCGTGGATGCGTTGTAGTAGAGGTTGTTTGTTGGGGTGAGAACAGTTTAATCTTTGATCAACATATTTCACAAAATGAACCGCAATTGTATTGTTGTGGAATAAAAGTTGGTTCTCTAATTGTTTTTCATAGGCTTTAAATCGCCCAAATACTGGAGTCCGAAGTCAAAAACGTTAAGACTATTACATTGTTTTCCGTTTATTGTTATTAAGCATGTAGTGTTGAAGGTGTATATTATTAATAACGTATTTTAATCGCTGTTATAATTTCAAGTTTTATTATATTGTGGACCAGTAGTTGTCATGTCTATAAGCATGAGTGTGTGTTAGTGATGTATATAAATTATTAGGTGCTACTCAAAAATAGGAGGAAGTGTTTTTGAGTTTTGAATATGGACATACTGGTCCATATCCTCGTTATTCAAAAATTTGGAATAATGTACAGATTTTGCTCTTATGGGAAGAAATAGGTACTTTTATTCACCACAGTGGCATTTTACTGATCACAATGTATAGTCAGGATATTAATAACATGAAAAATTACTAATACAATTTGAAAAAATGACTTCAAAAATTTCTCATAAAAAAATCCTCCACATGCAGTAATGACAGCTTTGCAGATCCTTGTCATTCTAGCTGTCAGTTTGTCCAGATACTCAGGTTACATTTCACACCCACACTTCCTGCAGCACTTGCCATAGATGTGGCTTTCTTGTCGGGCACTTCTCACACAACTTACAGACTAACTGATCCCACAAAAGCTCAGTGGGGTTGAGAGCCATAACACTCTTCCAATTATCTGTTGTCCAATGTCTGTGATTTGTTGCCCACTCTAAACTTTTCTTTTGTTTTTCTGTTTCAAACGTTTCTTTTTCTTTGCAATTCTTCCCATAAGACCTGCACCCCTGAGTCTTCGCTTTACTTTTGTACATGAAACTGGTGTTGAGCGGGTAGAATTCAATGAAGCTGTCAGCGGAGGACATGTGAGGTGTTTATTTCTCAAAATAGAGACTCTGATATACTTATCCTCTTGTTTAGTTGTAGCCTTCCACATCTCTTTCTGTCCTTGTTAGAGCCAGTTGTTCTTTGTCTTTGAAGACTGTAGTTTACACCTTTATATGAAATCTTCAGTTTTTTATTTGGGGCAATTTCAAGCATTGTATAGCCTTCATTCCTCAAAACAATGATTGACTGTCGAGTTTCTAGAGAAAGTTGATTCTGTATTGCCATTTTTGAACTAATATTGACCTTAAGACATGCCAGTCTATTGCATATTGTGGCAACTCAAAAACAAACACAAGGTTAAGCTTCATTAAATGAACAAATAGCTTTCAGCTGTGTTTGATATAATGGCAAGTGAGTTTCTAGTACCAAATTATCAATTTAGCATGATTACTCAAGGATAAGGTATTTGAGTGATGGCTGCTGGAAATGGGGCCTGTCTAGATTTGATCAAAAACTTATTTTTTCAAATGGTGATAGTGCTGTTTTTTTAGATCAGTAATGTCCTGTATACTTTGTGATCAGTTGAATTCCACTTTGGTTAAAGTACCAATTTCCTTCAGAAACAGCGAAATCTGTACATTATTCCAAACTTACCAGTGTATGTATTTGGATTTGTTTCTAATCATTTGTTTTCATGGTTAGTAGATATCCACAAAAATGATGGACACCTTGTCAGTAGTCTCACAACTGCGGGACTTGGCATCAGAACCACAGAATCGGCAGGCTATTGTTCAGGATCAGGGCTGCCTTCCAGGTCTAGTGCTGTTCCTAGACCACAAAGACCCCAAAGTGCTCTTTGCCACTCTCCAGGTACACTCCGGATTCTACAACTGTCTTGTAAATGTACACAACCCTTAGAAGTAAAAGTTAAATATATGGAATGTTCAACCAACATTTATCTATAAGTATACTGACCTGTAAGTTTAAAGGAATAGTTCACCCAAAAACGATATTAAAAAGATTATAATATAAACGATTATAAAGTGTTTTTGTCCATACAATACAAGTCATTGGGGTCCAATACTTTCAAGCTCCATAAAAGTAATCCATACACGAGCGGTTTAACTCATGTGTTCTGAAGCGATTCGATCGGATGTGCATGAGAAACAGACTAAAATTTAGCTCCTTTTTCACTGTTAAAGGATTAGTTCACCCAAAAATGAAAATTCTCTCTAGTGATGGACTGATACATCGGCCAGACCGATTTTGGGTGAACTATTCCTTTAACTGTGTTTGCTTGGCTGATTAACAAGAGTGTCAACTTTTACTTGGGTCAGTTTTAAAATCTACCAATATATTTGTTAATGGATACTAGTCAACACTTTCTGTTTTCAATGTTTTTTCTTTTCAAGTTTATGCAAATTTGTTTGTTTCACTTTCACAAAACATTTGTATAAATCTGATTTGCTGCAGATAAATTGCATTATGTTTATCAGCCTTTGTACTGGCCATCCTGCGCTCAAGATATCGGCATCGGCCATTGAAAACCCCATAACTGTCGACCACAAATTCTCATGATTTACTCCTCATCATGTATTCCCAGATGTGACTTTCTTTCTTCTGCAAAACACAAAGAATTTTAGGACAAAATCTCAGGTCTGTAGGTCCATACAATGCAATTGAAGAATTTTGAAGCTTAAAAAAGCACAAAGGCAGCATAAAAGTAGACTCCAGTGGTGTAATCTATATCTTTTAAAACTATTTAATCAGTTTTGGGTGAAAACAGACCAAGATGTAACT
Source organism: Xyrauchen texanus (assembly GCF_025860055.1). Classification (NCBI taxonomy): domain Eukaryota; kingdom Metazoa; phylum Chordata; class Actinopteri; order Cypriniformes; family Catostomidae; genus Xyrauchen; species Xyrauchen texanus. Next base: position 14,672,704 of record NC_068300.1, on the reverse strand, counting down.
CATTCTTCTCTATAAATATTGACATCCGTAGTCTCCTTGGCGATCTAGATTTCAAGCTTAATTACTATTCCTGTGCCATCTAATGGTCTGCACATGCCTCAAGCACTAGGAAGTATAATTGAGCTTGAAATCATGATCATGCCCAGAGACTGCAATGTCAAGATGTACAGTGAAAAAGGTGTTACATTTTGGTCTGTTCTCACCAAAAATTGATGAGATCACTTCAGCGGGCATGGATTAAACCACTGGAGTCTTACGGATTATTTTAATGCTCCCTTTATGAGACAAGCATGTCAGAATCCTGAGCAACAGAGGAGGATGAACAAACCCCAGTTCTTTATCAACAGGACAAACAAGAAAGCAAAATCGGTTACTCTGCACATACAAGGCTCAGATGGGGCAGTATGTACCCTGTGAATCTTTCATATATGCATTACTTACCAGGATTCATCAGTAATTTACTGTAAGTGGCCATTTTTATATAAATATATATAAGCAGATAAATCACGTGGTGTTGTGTTGACAGGATCAGAGATGTGTCTGTGAAGAGGCACTTTTGAAGGTGAAAGGTGTGATCAGCTTCACATTTCAGATGGCTATGAAGAGATACACTGTTCGCATCCGTGCAGACCTGCCCACGAGGTACATACATCCTTTATGCATATTCTTCTTTCTGTAAAGAGATAGTAAAATTTAATAGGACAAAAGCCACGTTCTTAAAGGGGTCATGCAGTGCTCTTTTATATATAATTTTATTATCTTCCCTGAGGTCCACTGATAATGTTAACAAGGTTTTTTTTTTCACCAAAACAGTCATAATTTATTAATAAGATCATTTTCCACCCTGTCTCTGGCCCTCTGTCTGAAATGCTCAGTTTAAGCCTAATGCCTACTCAAAGGAATAGTTCACCCAAATGTTTTAATTTGCTGATAATGTACCACGTTTCTTTCTTCTTCAAAACAGAATTTATGATTTTTAGGATTTCATTTCAGGCCTCCTCCTTTAAACAATGCAAGTGAATGTATTTTTAACTACAAATGTTCGCGTCCGTGCATCTCTGTGACGTGCACTCGAGAGAGATGACGTAAGCTCATTGGTGAGGTCACGCGTGGAGGAGGAGTCAGGAAGCGCGTCGTTGTTTACAAGAGTAACTTGCACAGACCAAGGGCCGTTCACAAACCAAAACAATTTCATACATGATGTCGGAGGATTTTGATTTTAGAAGAGGAGATGGAGTTTTTGACGATGAACTGATGGAGATGGAGGAGGCAAGGGCAAAAACAGCAAGGGCACAAGCGATGAATTCAGATATCGACCCTTTGTTTCTTTCGATGTTCTGAAATCCTCAGGGGTAAAATGTTCATGGCACATCCTCCAATATTTAAGAGAAAGTAGGTGTGTACTGATATACAGGTTCAGTGCAATAAGCCAGAGCTTCAATTGCTCATGATCATGTATAGGCAATCGATGAAAAGTTTATATTTTTCCCAGCGTGCATTTTCTTTGGGGTTTCTGAAGGTTGAAGCATCCAGGATACACACGCCAAATGACAATTTTGAACAATACACTTATACAAATACAAATCTACAGCAAAGACAATGAAACCTTTGTACAGCTCTCCTTCTCTTGTAAACAATTACGCACTTCCTGCCTCCTCCTCCACGTGACATGTGACCTTACCAACGAGCTTGCGCCATCCCTCTCCTGAGCGCGCGTCACAGAGATGTATGGAAGTGAACATTTGTAGTTAAAAAGTATTGTTTTGTTTCTAAAAATAATCAATCGTTTGTGTTCAGAAGAACTTTATTTGTTGACTGGAGTCGTGTGGATTATTTTGATGCACCCTAAATATGCATTTTGAACCGTCAAATAATGGAGTACATTCACTTGCATTGTTTAAAGGTGGAGGCCTGAAATTAAATCCTAAAATTCTTAAATTCTCTTTTGACAAAAATGTCAGGGTTTACACACAATGCACATCCAACACATTGCACCTGAATTGATTACATTGTTCATCTCAAGCGCAACTGTTAACACTTTTTTTTTTTACTTACATTTTTGATCGGGTCCAATAGTGTTTTTAACTGCCCCATTCTTCAAAAACAGTTCCTTTGCAAAGCTTGAATCATATTATGACTAGTTCACAAGCAATAAAACTGAACATACATAGTCCAAAGCATGGTTAATAGATGCACACACATTCAGTATCACATTGCTGGGAAATTCATCAAAACGGTCAAAGACGTCCATCTAGTGCAAGTTTACACAAACAATTAAAAATGAGCGCAGATGAGCGAAAAAATATATCCAGAACCCGTTTGTGCTCAAAACAGCAAGAACTAGCTGATGAAACCAAATGAGTATGTCTTGTGAGCATGCATGTCTAGTGCATGTTTATATACAAAAATAATTTTGAATAGTCCAGATAGGTCCCCTTTGGTGTTCAGGAATAGTGAAGCCACACTAGGGCTGTCTGTCCTGCTCTCTCTCCATCTCTCTCTCTCTCTCTCTGTTTATTTGAACTGAAGCACCAGTGGGCAGGGCCAATGATGCAATGACGTATAGTAGGCGTTGTTGATTTTTTGCTGTAGAGGTGGTCATGAATTAATGGGCCGCCAAATGATGTAGGGAAGTCCCGGAATTGGAGAACAAGCCATTTTTGCAGGTTGGTTTCAATAAATGCCTTTATTACATTGGGGATTATGTTTTGAGTTCTGATATTTACAGTATGTTTTTAATAGTAGAATGACTTCTTATATGTCAAAATATCAAGGAAAATTTTATTCCTCATGACATGACACCTTTAATACATGGATGAAAAATTACTAAACATCTCTGTCTCTTATAGAGTCTGGCCACTGCCATTGCTGCTACCAAAGTGCTCTCAGTCCAGCAGGTAGTGAAAAATGACAGTGGAGAGGAGGTGGGTTTGGCTGTTGCTCTTGGTTTGAAGCATGTATAGAAAAGTGTATCAGTGAGAATGATAATCTCGGATTCTATGTTTATATAGTTGTTTATCAGACTATAAATACAAACAAGAAACAAATTATGTTTACATGTGTACGCTTTGATATTTATTACGCTTTATCATCTTTAGTTGTAATTGAAGTCCATAAAACGTGTTGTCATCAATCATTTACAGGTTTTATCTGTACTATGGTTCAAGTTTTCATCCCACTCTGCACCTCTGGCGCAACGATAGAAGAGATTACCTGCCAGAGGACGAGAGTCCTGAGAAAGAGCTGGACCGCGCCGTGTCCCGTACTGGTGCCAAACCGGACACTAATGGAATCTGGCTGAACACAGCATCCAGTTTCCTTACTAAAACCTTCTACTGGTAAAGCTTGTCATAATGATGACAGCAGACCCTCCCTGCTTTGTCCTCAACCACTGTTCAACAAGGTAGATTGGCCTAAAAGAGCAACTTGGATCACTATCAGAGCTACCATCTCTAAGGAATTTCAAGGGACTTGCTACAGAAGGGGTCATTAAGTTCAGTTGATTATAACCATTCCCACAAAATATGCTTCGACATGACGCATGATATCGCAGCTGCATTACAACTGTGTGAAAGCTGTTCATTTTGAGCCCATGTTGTAAATTTGTTTTATTGTCACCAAAACAGGACTTTCCTTTCCTCCCTTTCTAAGGGACTAGAAATGTTCCTTTCTGTTTCTGTGTTGTCAAGTTTTGTCTGTTTTCTTTCCAGCTGATTTGTTGCAAATATTTACATTTCGATGTGTTTATAGGTGGAAAGTTTAGCTCAAGTCTTCTCAAGAAGATGGAAACAATTGAAGAACAAATAATTTTGGGATAAAATAAAGGTTAAGAAGGAAAAGGCTGTATTGGTTATTCTCTCTAAAAAAAATTTTTTTATCTAAATACCTGATTGTAGTTTTAAGATAAAATATGGAGAAAATTACTTGTGTATTTATTTATTTTTTGCCCATACAAAATAATTTTGTATTTAGTTATATTTGATCAATGTACAGTCTTTAATTTAGTCATAATATAAGCTTTATTGATACAACTGAACAGTATGTAGCTTGAGAGGCTTTACAGGATAAAAATGGGAAACTTAATGACATATTTTTTAGTTAAACTGCAGACATGACAGCATCATCATGCAACTCTAAATTTTACAGCAAGTATTTATGTAACATACATTAAATTTGTTCATTCAAAAGGTAGGTTGAAAAACATATGGAAACATGTTGAGGTATCGTTTTGTTTAATCAATACTAACACTAAGGGTGTTTGGGAGTGAAGCAAATGTATCACTTTTTCTCCTCGCAGTTTCTGAAATTGCCACTAATGTCACGGATTAGCTCTCAAAATCAGTGCATGTAGACTCATCTATTATTTTATAACTATTTTAATAAGTAGTTAAAACTATGAAATAACACAAATGGAAGTATGAGAATTCTATAGAGACCAAAAACATTCAATCAAAATTGTTTTATGTTTTGGGTTCTTCAAAGTACCCAACCTTTGTCTAGATATATCTCTAAACTCTAGGTATTCAACCAATGGCATTAGATATCCTGGAATGTTTTTAAATCCATATTAAGTCCAAATCTTAACTGGTAGTGTATTTAATTTCCATGAAGCAATCCAACTATTAAATTAACAGTACAGTCTAAAAGTTAAAGCTTTTAAATTTCAAACTGCAAGCATGAATTTATATGACTATGAATATGTCATGCCAGAATATACATGCATAATAAATATATGAAAATATAGGTATCTAATAAATATAGGAAAAGTAATGACAATAAATTATTACAAAAAATTATAACTTCAAATAACATTGTCTTTAAAAATCATAAATCCAAATATGTCATTTAAATGACCATCAAGACAAAAAGCAGTCCCTGACATTGAGTGCTTGGGTATGTCACCAATCTGCTACACTATCAAATGTAGATGGACATCATGAATATTGAATATTGTGCCACGGTATCCACAGATCTGTCATTCAATACAAACTGAAGAGACAAAGGAAAAGAGGTATTAACAAAAACATCACCTTTGAAGATAGAAAAATGCAAATACAGAGTTTGGGTATTTTGAAAGACGCACTCTGTAAGGCCAATTTAGTTCAGCACTCGTTTTTTTTACTTGCCACAAACACCAAACCAGGTGTGTCTACTTACTTAATTTTCTCTAGATTACAATGTGGATTGTCCAGTAGGACAGATAGTGGTCTCACGGCTGAGTCTGTCAGATTGTTTTCACTTAGGTCCATCTCTCTTAAAAGTGAGTGATTAGACATCAGTGCTGAGGCTAAGATTGTGCATCCTTCCCCTGTGACACCACAATTAGACAGTCTATAAAGAACAAATATTAGTTACATTCAATATTAGCTTATGTCTGGACATAGATACATTTACCAAAACCCTTCTATTTTTCAGTAAAGGTGTAAAATGCCATTTTAAAGTAGCAGAATTAGCTGAACGGAAAATCGCAATAAACAGTTAAACTGTTTAGTACCTTGCTGACTTTATGTCTGTGAACCTGGAACATTTTAGAGAAATTACCTCAAAGTTTCCAACTGACAGTGTGGATTTACCAATCCAGCACAAAGTATTTTCACTCCTAGATCTTGCAGGTTATTTACCCCCAGGTCCAGTTCTCTAAGACTTGAGGATTTTTCTCCAAGGATTGAAGCCAGTGAATCACAACAGTCCATAGTTAAGGCACACTGACTCAAACTAGTAAAGAAACAAGATGTTTATATGAAAGCATGTATACATTTCATGAACTTAGAATATATGTCATATCATTGAGGTTATGTTAGAACATATTATTTAAAATATTTTTTTTACAGAACCTACTCCAATTTCATGATCTTGCTGCTATGGTTCCTCAGCACTGGAGAGAGAAGCTTCACCCCTGTGTCTGCAAGGTCATTTTTACTCAGGTCGAGCTCTTTCAGATTAGAGGGGTTTGAGTTAAAAGCAGCTGCAAGGACAGCACAGCCTTTCTTTGTGATGCCACTGTCCCCTAATCTATTGTGAGAGAAAAACGAAGAAGGTCATTGTCAAGTATTCAAAGTTTTAAAAAATACACAAGGTTTTAAAGGTATCGTAGACATTAGCAAAACGTGTTTTCTGCCCAAAACAGTCATAATTTAGTTTGCATAATTTTTCACCTTACATTACAGGACTTAGTCAGGACATTTTTATGTTGCTAAGATATGGAGGAATAAAGCTGCCTAAATTATAAATGAATGAAAACAAATAAATATATATATTTGCAAAGTAATTACAAAATTTACAAAACTTTTTATAAAAAGTGCATTTATCCTTTTATTTCCTTATTTATTATATTTATTTATTTGAACATTTATTGTATTTATTTAAACATATTTATTTCAATATTTATTTATTGCCACATTTTACTTATTTATACATATACACACATTATTTCTACATTGTATGTTAATGAGGGAGGCATCTCTTTCTACTTCAAGAATAGGGATAGTCAAACAAAGTCTTAAGAAGCTTTAAGGCTTTCTTTTGGAATGTGCAAAAAATTTACCAAAGTTTATTTTAAATTTTATATTAAGACTACCGCTTCGGTGTAAAAAAAACTTTTTGCATGTTAAATAAAATTCACTTTGCTCTGCTCACACACAGGTTGTAGAGTGTTTATTTGTATTCAAATGTGAAAGAGAACTTTTAAGATCAGACTGTAAATGATTTTAGAGTTTTGTATCCAACAGCAAAGCGTTTAAAATTAAAAGTCTACAATGACATAAAAGTTCCAATTCTTCTACTCACCGTAGGGTCTCTAGCCTACAGCTGGAATTCTCCACCACTTCAGAGAGTCTTGTTACACCAGCGTCTTTTATGTGGTTCTGTCTCAGGTCCAACTCTCTCAGTGGATCAGGATTTGAAACAAGAGCAGAGGCCAAATCAGCCACACCTACCTCTGTGATCTCACATAATGCCAACCTGAAAAGACAGGATATATGTCACAATATATAAGATCATGAGTTTCTGTTCTGGATCTAAATGGAGATTTGAAACTCTTACCTCAAAATCGCTAGTTTGCAATGTTGGCTTCCAAGCCCATTTGAGAGCATTTTTATGCCTTTGTCATGTATTGCATTACCGCTCAGGTCTAGAGCCTTCAGAGTAGAGAAGCTGGACCTCAGGGCTGAAGCCAAAGCCTCACAGGATTTATCAGTGAGCAAACCATAACTCATCCTGAGGGTAGAAAATTACCAGAGAAAACCCATGTGGTAAAATTGAATATTTACAAACAATTATGACTATACATTTTATGAATGTCAAAATTCTAGCAAAAGAAATAGCAAACATATACCAAAGGGTTTCAAGCTTGGAGAGTGGATGCTCTAACACAGCTGAAAGCTTCTCCACACCATTATCACCTGGATTATTCCAGTGCAGGTCAAGCTCTCTCAAGTGAGATGGGTTGGACTGCAGAGCTGAGGCAATTGCAAAGCTGCCTGCAGGTGTGACTCTGCAGTCCTTGAGTCTATGAATAATTAAATAATATATTATCGTGAAAATAAAACAAATTATACATTAAGTTTGGTAAATTTGCCTTGCCTCAAGTGAGCCATGGTGGCTTGCGGAATTCTATCCATGGCATTACCTACCTCAATATTTCAAGCGTACAGTGCAGATTCCTCAGGTAATTGGCCAAGATCCTAATTCCTGATTCTCTCAGACTGTTTTCACTTAGGTCCAATACCCTGAGGTTTGGAAGGTTTGGAAGAAGCTCTGATTCCAGAACAGAGCAGCCCTGCATTGTGATTCTGCAGTATGAGAGCCTGAGGAAAGGGTAACATATGCATCACTAAACTTTTACAGGTGCTAATGTATTAGTGCTGTAATTGTGGCAATAAAGCCATACTAACAGTTTGAATTGATTGTGCTGAGGAAATTAGAACCAATTTTAAATCTAATAGGTAAAAACTTTACAACTAGAAAACATATTTTTAGTCTTGACTATATAGGATGTTTTATGTTTGTTCTTCAAATGTAGTTTATATCAAATGTAATGGTAAACATATAGAATTAATATATTAAGTAAGATAATTGGGGAATGTTTGCAACCACTCGCAGGGAATTATTATCCATTTATAATATACATTTAAATGTGATACGAAGACCAGAAGGTAAACCTTAAAAGACAGCAGTGTTGTCCAACCTGTATGCTGTATCAAAGTGAAATAAAAGAGTGAGCAAGAGCTTTACCTCAGTTCCTCTAATTTACACTGTTTATTTTTCATTCCAGCTGACAGTAGCTCCACTCCTTTGTCCCCAATGGAGTTACTGCACAGATCTAGCACTCGTACATTTGAAGAGTTGTAACTGACTGTGGAGGCAAGAGCCCTACAACATCTCATAGAGAGTCCACAATTATCCAATCTGGAAAAAAATGGTAACACTTCACAAAAAGTACATACAGTATGTTTTACCATTAGTTTATATAGTATTTAACATAAATTAACAGCGATCGACACCTTTACAGCATATATTATCTTGGTTAAAGGAATGTTCTTGGTTCAATACAAGTTAATCTCAATCCACAGCATTTGTGGCATAATGTTGATGACCACGAAAATTGTTTTGACTCATCCCTCATTTATTTATTTTCTAGAAAAAAAGAAGCAAAAATGGCACTTGCAATATAAGTGAATGTGGCCAGTCCATTAATGTTAAAGAAGTATACTTCCTACATGTTAACATGATTTTACTGTGATAAACAACCAAATCAGGGTAAAGTTACATCCAATATTGCAACTTCGTTGCCATGATGATGCAACGACGTTAACCCCTGTAATTTTGTTTACATTTTGTGGCTATGTTTTTTTTTTATATTTATGAACTGGCCCCATTCACTTCCATTGTAAGTGCCATACTGTAACAGCGATTTTTGCTTTAAACGGGGAACGAGTTTAAATTATTTTCTGTGGTAATCAAAATTGTGCTACAAATGCTTTCAATTTAGCTTGACTTGTGCTGAACCCGGAATATTCCTTTAATCTTAATTTCTGCATATTCTAATACATTTGTAACATTAAAAGAATTAACATGAACTAACAAGATTATCAAGACTAATAGATGCTGTAAAAAATTATTGTTCAGCTTTAGTTCAAGATACCTTACGCATTAACCAATGTTAACGAATTGAACCATATTGTAAAGTGTTACCATTAAAACAAGGTTATAAATATTGCACTATAATGGGCAAGAACACAGCCTACAATATACAGTATATGACCTTGCTTAAGCTGTTAGTATAACTACTCTTTGAATGTAAAGAATAAACTAAAGTGGAAAGAACCAAAATGAGCTTAAAACAGTTAACATTTCATTAAAACTCACAGAACAGACTCTGAAGCTTTCACCACTGGCAGCAATCTGGTAAGGCCTTCATCTGATCTAACATACTTCTTTAGGTCAAACACATCCAGCTTCTCCTCTGATGTCAATAACACAAAGACTAGGGCAGACCACTGGGCAGGGGAGAGTTTAGAAAAATGTCCTGAATTCAGGAAGCGTTGGACCTCTTTAACCAAAGATAGTTCATTCAGTTCATTGAGACAGTAGAAAAGATTGATTGACTTTTCCGGCAAGGCGGTCTCCTCGATCATCTTCTTGATATATTCAACTGTTTCCTCTATGCTCTGAGAGGCTCTGCTACCAGCTTGAGATAGTAAGCCTTGTAGAAGGCTCTGATTGGATTCCAACGAAACACCCAGAAGGAAACGGAGGAAAAGGTCCAGGTGTCCATTCTCGCTCTGTAGGGCCTTGTCAATGGCACTCTTGTGCAATTCAAACAAGGTGGTCTCATTAATGTCTGTTGTGTCAAGTTGTTCCTGATCAAGAACGTTGCAGTGGTTGATCTTAAACATGAAGTATACATACATGGCTGCCAAAAACTCCTGAATGCTCAGATGGACAAAGCAATAGACTTTGTTCTGGGTTAGTGCAGACTCCTCTCTAAATATTTGTGAACACACTCCAGAGTACACTACAGCTTCCTGAACATCAATGTCACAAGCCATTAGATCATCCTCGTAGAATATCAGATTGCCCTTTTTCAGCTGTTGGAAGGCGAGTTTACCTAGCTTCAAAATCATATCTTCATCCATTAGACCTGGCTTGTAATCTTTAGAGTATCTCATGTTTTTAGCTCTGGTTTGGTTGATAAGGAAGTGTGTGTACATTTGTGTGAGCGTCTTGGGGATTTCTCCATCCTCTGCTTCATTGAACATTCTCTCCAGCACGGTAACTGAGAGCCAACAGAAAACTGGTATGTGGCACATTATGTACAGACTTCTTGATGACTTCAAATGTGTGATGATTTGGCCAGAGAGGCGTTTATCATTAATTCTCTTGTTGAGGTACTCCTCCTTCTGAGGGTCATTAAACCCTCGAACTTCAGTCACCAGGTCAATATATTCAAGAGGGATCAGATTGGCTGCTGCCGGTCGAGATGTTATCCAGAGGAGAGCACCAGGAAGCAGGGTCTTATTGATGAGATTTGTCAGAAGAACATCAATAGAGGCCGGCACGGTCGGGTTGCACAGTTTTTCATTATTCTGGAAATCCAGAGGGAAGCGGCATTCATCCAGACCATCAAAGATAAAGAGAACGTTATGATGGACATCTTTAGAGACTACTTCCATTTTAAAGTGCTGCAGAAGTTCAAACAAGCTAACCCGTTTCCCTTTCATCAGGTTCAACTCTCGAAATGGAAGTGGGTGAATAGACTCAATGTATTGATTAGTTTTTCCCTCAGCCCAGTCCAGTATGAATTTCTGCACTGAGACCGTTTTCCCAATGCCAGCAACTCCCTTTGTTAGCACACATTTGATGGGTTTGTTTTTATCAGGTGAGTGTTTAAAAATATCATTGCATTTTACTGGGATGTCGACTGTGGTTTGTCTCTTCAATAAAGTCTCGATCTGTCTCACCTCATGCTCTTTGTTGATATTCTCGCTTTCCCCCTCAGTGATGTAAAGCTCTGTGTACATGTCGTTCAGTAATATGGAATGTGTATGACTGGCCAGGCCATTGTGAAAGCATTGATATTTTGCTTTCAGTCTTGATCTGTTCTCCTGTTGACAGTCCATGGCTGAGTTGGAATGGACTGCTGTGTCAAGTATGTTGTTCTTGTGGTTTCTTTAAAGAGACATGTTTAATGACTAAAATTATTATGCAGAGAACAGCAACACCAATCAACCTCAACACCAATGGAAAAGACATGATGTTTTAATAAGCTCTGTGTGAGTTTCTCACCGTTCATCAGTGCCAAAGTCTTCAAAGTTGAAAGAAATTGGTTCAGTCAGTGATGCTTCACTTTCATTTGACAGATAATTTCGCTCGATCTGCTTGCCGAACCTTACAAATATATGAGATATTTATAAATTGCATAACACATGGACATATCCATTGAATCCAGGCTGAATCAAATACTGAGGTATTTTCTTGATGGGTTCATGTTCTTAAAATCGTTTGGGATGCTCAGACCAAGCTGGTCTTGATTTTACCTTGGTACAGGAGAGGGAAGATCCTTTTTCAAATCAATTGGGTCCAACATAGAACTGGCACTTTTTAAAATAAACATGGCTGTGTTGATTTAGTGATTTCGGCCTTGAATGACAGAGAAGCCTTTTTATAAATATGTTATGACAATAAACAAATGCCATGTGGAGGACACATTCACATAAACACACTTTACGTACCATAGAGTGCTTAAATCCGGACAACTAATTATAAAAGTAAGTACAACCATCCACATATTTCTGTTAAAATTGATGTCCTTGGAGAGTTCAGCAGCTTAGACCTGCATACATTAAAAATATGATGATATGTAATCAACCAGAAACTACAGAACAGTACCATAGACTTATAACTTTACTGTGTTAACCTCACTGGTGCTATATACAGTAAAACAAATCTAAAATAATTTGCGGGGATTTACTATTGCTTGTCATAACTGTCAATTACTGGTCCAGGACAGACCAGGTGCAGGAAAGACAGGTTTTCACAGACTGAACAATGTAGAACATTCTGTTAGAAGAGATGCCAAAATAATTGTTAGGTAATACGTTACAATCAGTTACAACGTTCTAGGGGAATTTTAATTAGTTTTGCCCTTTAAAGATCCAAATAAATAAAATTGGGCTTTTGTGGCATTTAGTCTGTCTGTGAGCTTTGAGACTATCTATGTCATAGTGTACTCCTTAAAGGGATCGTTCACCCTGAATGAGAAATCTCTCATAATTTACTCATCCTCATGCCATCCCAGATGTGTATGACTTTCTTTTTTCTGCTGAACATAAACAAAGATTTTTAGAAGAAAATCTCAGCTCTGTTGGTCCTTAAAATGCAAGTGAATGGTGACCATACCTTTGAAGCTCCAAAAGGCACACAAAGGCCACATAAAAGTAATCCATAAAACTCAGTGTGGCAGGGCGGAGGGCGGGGCCGGGTCGTGATACTACACACCTGGTCCCGTATTAGGCTAATTATGGGACCAGGTGTGTAGTATCACGACCCGGCCCCGCCCTCTGCCCTGCCACACTCAGATTAATCCATATCTTCAGAAGTAATAATATAGGTGTGGGCATGAAACAGACCAATAATTAAGTCCTTTTATACTATAAATCTCTACTTTCATTTTCAAAATAAAAGAATGTGAATGTGAAAGCAGAGATTTATAGTTTTTAAATATTGAGCTGTTTCTCACTGTCACTTATATAGATTCTGAAGTCATAGATTTAACAACTGTAATCTTATGGATTACTTTTATGCCACATTTATGTGATTTCTGAAGCTTCAAAGTTCTGGTCACCAGTCACTTGTATTGTAAGGACCAATTTGTGTTCTGCAGAAGAAAGAAAGTCATAAACGCTGGGATGGCATGAGGGTGAGTATATAATGATATTTTTTTCATTTTCAACCATCCCTTTAAAGCTGGCAAAAATGACTTTTAGCAGATATAAGCATTACAAATTCTTCCAAGTGCAGGGCTTTATTTAGTTCCAGAGCAAGATAATACAGAGAACATGCCATTCAAGACTTTACAAGATATTCAAGACTCATAATCACAAGACAATTAAATAATGTCATACCCAAGTCAGCAGACCTGTACGGATTTCAGAGGGATTTCTTTTTTTCTATTAATGGTGTGTAATGTCAACATTTATGTTGCAATTTACAAGATTCAGCAATAGAATGAGGAACTGGTCAGTTAGGGTGGGGAAGTTATGTATTTCTTGCATCCACTAGTGTTTTTGTTTTTACAAAGGGAGGAAAATGAGGTTTAAAGAAAGTTTTATTTGACCTGAAGTCACAAAACTGCCTTTTGTTGGGGGGGGCTGTTTGGGCTGTGCATATTAAATAAGTCTTAGCAAAATGTTGATGAGCAGATAAATATGACTATATCTATGTACTCTCATTTAATTGCATGATTTTTATGTCATGTGATTTTAAGGCCAAAAGGACACTGGAATGGTGGTGGTGTAGTGGGCTTAATCCCCACAGCATTGTGTCCTTGAGCAAGGTGAGAGAGAAAAATCACCAGTCCTAACAAAATCAGTATTGCATCATACATATGGTTTACAAAACCAGTATCGCAAAACATATGCAGTAACAAGCATTAGACTACTAAGAAAGGTGCTATGGTGACGCTTTCTAAAATTGCCCTCATGCCAGTAACAGTAAACATAGTTTGTTACTAGACTCGAGTAACAAACACACCAAGTTCAAAATAAAGCATTTGAAATTGTCAAATGTGTTTTTACTGTCAATCTTAAGCATTTTCAACATCCTTTTTATTCTTTTTTTTTTTTAAACTACACAAACAAATTTAAAAACGTTTGGCCTTTACTATGCAACTATGCATTATAAGAAATATACCACCCCTTTCTTTACCTTTTTCTCACTACAAGAGATTAGGTAACACTTAGTTAGTTAGTTAGTTAGTTAGTTAATGCATTAAGTACAATGAAAAATATACTATTACAGCATTTATTAATCTTGTTTAATGTTAATTTATAAAAATATAACTGTTAGTAGTAAATTCATAAATAATGCATTAACTAATAATGCAACTAATTAAACTTTTAATTTAAAGAAATTAACATGAAACAATATGAATACATTCTTTAAATGTACTGTACATTGTCAGTCCATTTAAACTAATGTAGTAAACTCAATTAAAAAAAATTAAAAAGTAATCTAATTTTAAAGTGTTTCCAGAAATGAATGACAATATGGAGAGAATGAATGAAAGATATACAGAACACAACACAACCCGGTTAGAGAGACTTTCTACTAAACATGGTCAACCAGTTAGTAACAAGCTATTAAATGAAAATGTATTTAGTCAAGTATCAGAAATGAAATCATCTTGAGTAATGTATTGTCGTTACTACAGCTAAAGTAGACTACGTAGTCAACCAATGCGCACTAAAAAGGATACATAGATTGTGAATGTGAAGAATACAGTATAAAAGTGTACAATTATACCTCCATCATATAATCATTTTAAAACGCCAGCCCTTATTCCAGTTATTCAAGAAACTTTAACAACTTACGAACAAGTCGAGCATAGGTCCAAATCACGACTTCTTTCTAACCTCACTTCCGTGAAATCACGGCTGCCAGTCATTGATCACGTGGACAGAAAAAGGCGGGTGCTCGTGCACTGGCAGATGTCGGTGTGATATTTTGCTGAACCGATTTAAAAAAACATATATACTTCACATAGATGATTTTAATAAAGAGTATTAGTTTTTTTAATTCAGTATTTATTTATTTTGAATTTCTTTGTTGTTGTTGGTTTTTTTCACATAAGTGTTAAACTGCAAATAAGTAACCTCATAGTTTTGATGGCTTTTACTTTTACTATTATTCTAAAATAATGTGGAAAATAGTAATAATATGCTTTGAGTGGGTGTGTCCACATTTTATCCCTTAATTATTATTAAGTAGAGACTGACATATCATTTGTACACCCACCCCCCATATTGAAATGCAATAACACTGACTTTACTAAAGTAATACACCAAAGCTATGCCATACTTTTGTGATTTGTTTCACCTTATAAATCCGTAATGCATTCATTTTCATATAAAATAAGCCATTTTTATTATATCTTGCCTTCACTTCAATAAAAACCTTAATTTCGGTTAATTGAAAGATTGACAAAATATAAAAATGTCATGCATTTGAGGGATTCTGCTGTTGTCTACTGGAATAAAAATTACAATTAAATGAATTGACAGTTATAACCACGTAGATGCCTTAAGTGCTTCACACATTGGCTGATATACAGGTGAAACTCGAAAAATTAGAATATCGTGCAAAAGTTCATTAATTTCAGTAATTCAACTTAAAAGGTGAAACTAATATATTATATAGACTCATTACAAGCAAAGTAAGATATTTCAAGCCTTTATTTGATATAATTTTGATGATTATGGCTTACAGCTTATGAAAACCCCAAATTCAGAATCTCAGAAAATTAGAATATTGTGAAAAGGTTCAGTATTGTAGGCTCAAAGTGTCACACTCTAATCAGCTAAACACCTGCAAAGGGTTCCTGAGCCTTTAAATGGTCTCTCAGTCTGGTTCAGTTGAATTCACAATCATGGGGAAGACTGCTGACATTAATGAACTTTTGCACGATATTCTAATTTTTCGAGTTTCACCTGTATTTGACCCAATTTGTATCAAATAACATTTCTAAATATATTTATTTTTATACACTGGATATATATTTACACATTATAAAGGAAAAATATTTTACGAATTTTAAAAAAGTTTCAAACCTCTTTTTTTTTAAATGTCAGATTCTAAATGTCAGATTTGAAATGTCAATGATGTAACAGTATGTTTACAGTCAAACCTGACCATGCTGTAACAAAGAAAAGAAAAGCATTTTGCCAGTTATCAATTATTTCAAGCATCAACATTCTAGCATAAACTTTCTTGGTCAGACTTTTTTTATTTGTATGTGTGTGCAGATGTGTCTATACTTGTGAGGACCAAATGTTATCACTATTGACACTATTTTACATAATAATATAGTAAAATTGTGAAAAGGGGCATTTTTTGTATACTTGTAAAAAAAAAAAAGACTGAAAAACATGTCAGACGATGTTGATCTTTACATTATTTATTTAGTGATACACAGGTTTGTGTGACGGTAAACAAGAAAGAAAATATAATTAGCCTGATAGGAAAACAATGGAAGTCTATGAGATGTCCTCACAATCGGTGTGTGTGGGTGTAAAATAATTGCTCTGTGTTTTAGTCTCACTCATTCATTTCCTATGGCTGGACACATTTGACACAGACATGATGAGTGTTACACTGTTTTACATTGTTTGATTAAACCACCTAGAATTATCAAACTGAGTCTAGATCTGTGTAGCGTGTGCAGATAAGAGTAGGAAAAGTCACCAAGCCTTGTACCACTCAGATGAAGGAAACCATTTTCTTTAAATTGGTCTAAAATTACCCGAACATCACATATGGGTTAATATGCAAATTAGTTAAATGCAGAAAACTTTAGAAATGCTTAAAGAAAAAGTAAAGAATTTTAATAGAACTGAATATTGACTGACCATAAAATGTCTACAAGAAAACTTTATTGTCCTACTCCAATCCTTCAGACCCTCCTCTGGTGTGACCTTTATGTGGGGCTCCAAAGAGGGCTGGAGTCCAGCCAAACCCCTGACAGGCTCCAAGGGGATGTGTGTGTGCAATCTGAAAGTCCTAACAGGGGACACAAAAACATGAAGCCCAGGTCTCTCCTCTGTGTCCCGTGGCTTGGTCTATTTGATAACGCTAATCAACAGGATGTCAGTTGCAGCTACAGGCGGCAGGTCGACACCGGTGCTCCGGAGCACAGTCTCAGTCAACCGGAGGAGAAGAGGGCCAGAGATATGCACTTCACTTTTCAGCCGGAGAGATCTTATGAGCCTCTCGTAGATGAAGACAACACCCAACAGCAACAAAAGGAGGACAAGAAAGCAAAAAAGAAAGCAAAGTATAAGAAGTACAAAAAAGTATGTTCAATTTTTCTTTATTGGGTTATTTCCTAATTTTGTGCCTGTACATACAGAAATGGTAAATATAATGATGGTGGAATGTTTTCGTGAAGTGGCCGATTATTTTTCTCACTTCCATAAAATTTTAGTGAACAGGTGTGTTAATTTGATTCAGTGTAAATCTTTAAAAGTTTACATATAGTGGCTTTATTGACAGACAGTACGTTGGTCCTAAAACTACACTTTTTCTCATTATCATTCATTCTTGCTGTATTTCTTGGTTTGTTCTATTAAATTTTACAATGGTACAAGTCCGATTTATATTTCATATTTTTGAAAAAGCTAAGAATTAGCACTAACTTTGAATTAGCCACTTGAAACCATGATCAATCTTCAACCGTGATCAATGAGATCATGCATAGCCAATCAGGCACTCAAAATTGAAGTAATCAATCAAAAATCACCTAAAAACAAAACCAATAGATTGTCTACTGAAAATGCACTCCTCTTCTTTCAATACATGAATTATCATTATATGGCATTGCATTATATGAAGTCACATGTGTGTTGGCCATATAGAGTCCTTTAAAAGTGTACCCGAATCACTATGAGGCTACATAGTCAGACTTTCAGGCATTTACAGTTATTATTTTGACAGGAAGGGGGGCACTCAGGTCTCATGCAGTGATTCATTGTGATGTAGCAGAAATTTCCTCCCTCAAGATGAAGCTGTGCATCCTGTTTCTGAGGATATACAGTACACTAATGAAAAGCGACTCCTATGCCTGTAAACAACATGCTTGTATTTTTTGTTTGTTTTTTTACTGTGTAGGTGATAAAGCAATTGTTTAAATGATTTAAATTGGTTCAGATTTACTGAAGGCCAAAGTGTAGTGGACAAATAAATGTTCTCTATAAGATCTGACATAACAAGATCTGAAAACAATTGATTATATCATGGTGTTCTGTTAAGTCCATTTAATTTGATTATTGAAATAGTTTAACAGAATGTAAGGAATTGGGATTAATATTATATCAGAGATGTATTGTAGTAATGTGTTGGTTGTTTTGTATTGTGGATGGAGGGAGAAGTGTGGCAAGGATGAGGATGGGGCCGGGCCATGATGACGCATGCCCGGCCCCTAATCAGGCTAATCAAGCCGACGAGAGGGATAAAGGCGGCAGATCGGGAGAGAGAGAGAGCAACAGGCAGCTGCCCTGTACGCGTTCGTGTTTTTGTTTTGTTTAATTTATCATTAAACATTATTTATATTGTCAAGCCAGTACTCGCCTCCTCCTTTAATTTTACACTGTTACATTTTAACATTTTAATCTGTACTTTTAATGGTAAAAAAACCCCCAAAAAAAAACATACATTGGTTAATGAGTTGATACCTTTAAATATATTTAAAAAAACATTACATGCAGTTTTACAGTAAAATGTTGTAAATATTATTTTTTTTAGATGTAAAAAGTATGATTTTCCTGTATAATTAATGGCTGAAATTTATATTATGTCTAAAAAGAGAGTACATGTACTTTTTACAGTAAAATATTTTTAAAATGATGGTAAAAAACAGTGATCGGTCTTTCCCAGAATTTCCTGCGTGACCCATTACATTTCATTATGTTTTATGGGAATAGTTCTTATTTTTAATATCAGTTATGTACTTTGGTGTGTTCTGTGTCATATTTAATGTAGTTTAGTTAATATTTACTGCATTACTTTTTATTTCACATGTGTTACCCTGATGGTGTTTAGTGTTTAGTGTTTGTGTGAGTGAGACTGAGCACACTGTCTCTACATGATTACTGGTCATTGCTCCTAGAAGGGCCACTATTGGTGAACTTCATATCATCATATATAGGGTTGGGAGGGTTATTTTTTAAATGTATTCCCCTACAGATTTCAGAATACATGCTGTAAAATATAATTTGCATTCCGTTAGATTACTCAAGGCCAGTAACGTATTCTAGATACTTTGGATTAATTCTTCAGCACTGGTTGATTTTTTTTATTTGTTTTGACTATAAAATCTCTGCCAGTACAGAAGGACAAAATACACATGTTAAAAATACATTCTCTGAAAAACCTAAATATTTGATGCAGTGTTGTTTCTAAAACAAGATTAATCTAATTGATCTTGTTTTAAGGATTTTTAGATATTTTTAACAGGAAAACAATAAAAAATTATTACAATATGATTTTTGCCCTAATATCAAACGTCTTACTTGAAAAAAAAGAAAATATGATCCAACATGAATTTTCTTGATATAAAATATGATCGTGTCTGGTAACATGTGTATGTAAAATGGCTAGAAATAGCATTTTAGCTTAGCGTAAAGCTGGCAATTTACACAAGGTTTATCTATATTTCTTCTGCTTCAAACTTACTTCAAACGTACTTCTCTGTCTGCTTGTATGAATGCAACACATCATAAGACATAAGAAAGTGTTTCACCGCTGTTCAAATGCACTTTGGATCACATCATTTATATGAATACATTTTTCCATCTGAAAGGACTAAATATTAAATAAAAACAATGACAATAAAATGCAAAGTAATCTCTTCAGTGATCAAAATACTTTTGAATGTAACTGTATTCAGATTACCAATTATTTAAATTGTAACTGTAGTGGAATACAGTTACTTATATTTTGTATTTTAAAAACGTAATCCTGTTACATGTATTCTGTTCCTCCCCAACCCTGATCATATGCCCTTCTGTAATTACTACGGGATTAACAATACATTATAAAGTGAAAAACTGATTTTTACAATTTCAGAAGTCTAATCTATGAAGTTTATCATTTAATAATATAAACGATGCTACTGCACCTTAAAATATACATTAAAACAACAGTTTTAAACTGTAAAATGTACAGTCTGTTCTTCAAAGTGGTTTACATTTCTACTGTATTTGTTACATAATTATTCTGGTAACCACAGCTTCCAGGTTTTTGTTTTGTTGTTTTTTTACAGTGTATTTGTTGTGCAATATGTGTGTGCAGTGTATCAATTCTTTGATGTTGAAATTGACTTTTTCAACATGCTTTTTGTTTCACAGAATGTAGGAAAAGCTCTTCGCTACAGTTGGAAATGTC
Source organism: Xyrauchen texanus (assembly GCF_025860055.1). Classification (NCBI taxonomy): domain Eukaryota; kingdom Metazoa; phylum Chordata; class Actinopteri; order Cypriniformes; family Catostomidae; genus Xyrauchen; species Xyrauchen texanus. The sequence continues at coordinate 14,652,547 of NC_068300.1, read as the reverse complement.
TGCTGCTGGGACTGCAGAACTTCACTGTGGGATACTCCACCCCTCTTTCCGCTGCTGCCACAATTGTTCCAGATTTCCACTCAGGAGAAGCTTGGGGCTGACCCCAGATATTTATACTCCAGAGTCAGCTATCTCCAAAGTGGACCAGTTATCTTTATACACAAATGCAAACCTAAAAACTATACTGTACATCTGCAAAGGCAACTCAACTTCTCATCCTATAAATTCTTGTATAGATCTTTGATTCTATGTAAAAATGTTGGTCTCCACCCTGCACAAAGACCCACAGAAATAAGGGAAAGATACAGTATCCTTTTACACAGAATCATATCCATGCATATTTTTCTGTGATTAAAACTTATTTAAATGAATTTCTGTATGAAAAATGATTCTATGATTATTTTATGTGCAGGGTAAAATGCCTGTGACAATCTCCCAGTATCAAATGTCTTCAGCTGCTGGTGAATACTTGGGTTTATATATTTTGTTTCAGCTCACTTTATAGAAGTAATGTAGACAAAGGTGAAAATTATTTCGGTTCTTCAGTTGATATGTTCATATGTTCATCTTTTCTTAGAAGAATGAACTGATCATAGAAATTTTTTCCCTTCATATTATCAATCTAGTATAGTTTTATTGGTTTAGTCCATTTCATGGACAAAAAAGAGAACGTGACAGAGATGAAATGTAATGTAAGGAAAGTAAGAGCAAGTGTTTTCAAACTATAATGAGGGCAGGAGCCTTTAAGAGGCAGGGTGGATTTTAAGAGGAACCACAACAGGAAAAGACGATGTAAAACAAAGCAGAGAGGCTAGTGCAGAACTAATGACACGATTGTAACAAATGCTTAAAGGTATAGTTACCCACAAAAAGTTGTTATAATTTTCTAGAAATTTATTTCACATGTATCATTCTCATATGTAACCTTCACTCTAGATTCTAGCTTCTTTTATCTGTGTTGTTACATTACTGTGTCTTAGATAGGGCTTCTAACAAATACCACACTAATTGTACCAGACATTGCCATCTCCAATTTTAATTGATAGTCTCAGTTTAGGGCAACTTTCAAGTGAGATGGCCTAGGCCAGAGAATGGGTTAACCTGACAGTGACATGTGTTTATGCAAGTAAGCAATCAGAGTTTTAGTTGAATATGGTAAGATATTGTTTGTTTGTAATTTGTAAGGAAATGATTATTGGGAGACTTCTTTTGAATGAGATATCTCTTCCAGCTGAATAAACTGTCTGCTGATGGTGAAAAGAATCCAAAGACTTTTATTGTGTTATTTCTCTTTATTGGACAATTCCCTGACATTTCTCACCCTTGTGGTATGACTTTTTTCTGCTGTGGAACAAAAAAGGAGAGTGATAGCCTCAGTCACCATCCACTTCCATTGCATCTTTTTTCTATACAATGACAGTGAATGGTGACTGAGGCTGTCAGCCCCTAACTTTCAACCAAACATTTGGAACAAAATGAGGGTTAGTAATAATGAGAGAAGTTTCTAATCTGTATATACCTTTAAAGGAATATTTTGGGTTCAATACAAGTTATGCTCAATCGACAGCATTTGTGGCATAATGTTGATTACCACAAAAAACTCTGACTCATAAAAAAAAGCAAAGATCTGGGGCCTGGGTTGCTCAGCGAGTGTTGATGCTGACTACCACCCCTGGAGTCAACATAGTGACTCCAGCCTGGCCTCCTAAACCATCAAATTAGCCAGGTTGCTAGGGAGGGTAGAGTCACATGGGGTAACCTCCTCATGGTCACTATAATGTGGTTCTCGCTCTCAGTGGGGCGTGTGTGAATTGGGTATTCCAAATTGGGTAGAAAACCAGAGAGAGACAAAAAATTGAGGTTCCAGTGAGACACTTATAATGGAAGTGAATGGGGACAATTTCTGGAGGGTTTAAAGGCAGAAATGTGGAGCTTATAATTTCATAAAAGCACTTGAATGAATTCTTCTAATTCTTCCAAAAGTCATGCATTGTTTGAGCTGTAAAGTTCTTTGAATCATAATGTTTACAGCTGTTTTAGGATTTGTTGATATTACATCATCATGGCAAGAAGTCGCAAAGTTGGGTAGAACTTTACACAGAAAATGTTAGTAAGTGATTTTATCACACTAAATTCATGTTTACAAACATATTGTTATATGCTTATAAACAATCTATTTAAATATTTTAAAGATCTGAAAATTATTATGGATGTTTTTTTATTACTGCAATTAGTAGGTTTTGTTTAAATTACTAGCTTTTAAAGAAACTTCTTTTAAATGTCATAATATTTTAGAAATGCGTAATTCTTGCCATTATTAATGAGTTTAAGAAATTTCACATTGTTATTAGATGTTTCAAACCAAAAATATTAATATATATTTTTTAATATTAATAAAATATTGAGACAGCATGATATCAGCTGATAAACAAAAAACAAAATTATATATATTCACACAGTATCTTTCAATGCGACGCACGTGGTCCTGTTCACTCCACTGCAGCAGATGACGCTGCTCACGTCTCGAGTCTCGTCTGTAACGTCACTGCGACCACCGAAGGAACGCGAGGAGACATCATGGCGGGATTCATGAAATCCGAAAGTGGGTTCAAAACAAAAACTGTTAGAGTATTTGTTAGCTTAACTACTGCGTTGCTTTTCCTTCTGTTTTTTGTGCAGATGTCAGGTAAGTGAATGTTAGTCAGGTTAAGTTATTGTTTTTATTTAAATATCTTGCTAATTGCTTAGAAAAGTTAAGAAAGCTAAGTGTTGTTAGCGTACTTGGTGTATTGTTCATGTAATTGAGTGTGAAAACAGACAATGTTTTACAATTAAACGTTTTCTCAAATCTAAGTCAATGTTTATCCTATTCATGTTTTATCCTTATTTGTTGTAAATGACATTTCACATCACAATTTGAGGAAACCTACACTATTTATAATTTATTGGTAAAACATGTGCCTTTTTAAAACTCCGAAGATTCAACTAAATGTACCAGTGTTTTGTGTGGATATTTTTATGTGGCTTATAATGATTCAGTAAATGTATTGTGTCAGTCATTTGAAAATATTGTCCAGCTCGAAAACAATGCTCAGCACTATATTAACATAATGGAGCCACTCCCACCTTCATTCTCTCTTATTACATCAAATCATTCATTTTCTTTTTTGATTAGGTGCCACCCGCCCTATCATAGAAATTAAAGATGGACAAGAGATCAAAACACAAAGCGCCCAGCATTTTTGCTACAATAATAGCATCACACCTGGATGGGGGGAAGCATGGACTAGAATACAGGTAAACGATATTCAGTTTTGATTTATGTGTCAGTGTGAGATCAGTAATGTTAACAGTGTGGATTAATGGCAAAAGCCCCTCCCCTTTGTTTGACTGACAGGTGAAAGTATGGAGCACCACAAAACTGAAAGTGACTGTAGTAAATGATGAGCAGGATCTGCTGGAGCTTGAGCATTTCAGCATCTGGAAACTCATGCAGTACTTCATTCGAGAACAGACTAATGAGACCACCGTGAGCATCAGTCTCTTTAGCAACAAGACCTGTTTCCGAGTGGACCCCTCAGACTCCCGGACACTCTACACAGTACATCCCAGTCGACGTGAGTTAAAAGAGACTTGCTATTTGGGTGTAAAATGCATAAATAAAGTTTTCATGATTATAATTAATTTATATTTGTAATACACAGTGTGTTACACATTTCCAAAATGCATTGGAATAATACATAATTCTTGACCTTTTTCCAGTTCTAAAAATGATCTATGTTCATTTGTTAAAAAATTAAAATTATTTTGGATGGAAAACTCATTACAAACATTCCTTCCGATAATACTACATTATACAACCTTCATGTTTATGGTTTTGTTAATGTTTTGAAGATTACATTATTTTATTTCTTGTAGATTTTGATATCTATCTAATTGTGGTGTTTGTGGCTGGAGTGCTTCTGTTCTTCTATGCAGACACGCTCAGTAGGTAAGTGAAATTAATAAAACATTAAGTTATAGGGATAGTTCACCCAAAATTTCTCTCATCATTTACTCACCTTCATGCCATCCCAGATGTGTATAACTTTCATTCTTCTGCTGAACAAAACTTAGATTTTTAAAATAATATTTTAGCCAGTTTTTCCCACAGGATTTTGTGAGACTATGGTGGGTGGACCATGGACCCTCTAGGGGGGTCAGGGGGCATGCTCCTGGTGGCCTGAACTTTCAAGCTCCAAAAATCACATAAAGGCAGCATACAAGTAATCCATACGACTCCAGTGGTTTAATCCATGTCTTCTGAATCGATATGATAAGAGTGGGTGAGAAACAGATCAATATTTCAATCCTTTTTTACTATAAATCTCCGCTTTCACATTCTTTCGCATTAAAGTAGAGATTTATAGTAAAATATACTGATCTGCATACTGATCTAAAAATCTTAATTTGTGGTCAGCAGAAGAAAGAAAGTCAAACACATCTGGGATGACATGAGGGTGAGAAAATGATGGGAGAATTTCCTTTTTTGGGTGAACTATCCCTTTAATATGTTTTGTTTATTTGCAGCTCAGATAAATTCTGTTGCTTTTGATACTTGTTTATCCTTTTAATTCATTAATTGTTAGGAATAATCATCTCTTGGCAGGTGGTCTAATAGATAAAGCCAAAAATGTTCACACCAAATCTATTAGTTTCACCCCAATCTAAATACAACAGTTCAATCAGCCCAATTGGTCTTTTCCTACTGTAGATGACACAGCTTAGGTTTTAGTTGTTAGAGATAATTTGTAAAACTCCCTGTAGTCTCACCTGCATCATCTGTCTTATAGGAGTCAAGTATTCTACTACTCGGCAGGCATGAGCACTGGCATGATTGCCTCCCTCCTCATCCTCATCTTTGTGATTAGCCGTTTTTTACCCAAGGTAAAAATTGTACACATTTCTTGGTTTGTGTAGCAATTATGTGTTAAATCTTATTAAATGCCCTAATTTCCTATTACCTTCAAATGTGTTTGTTTCTTTGGCCTGTAGAAAAGCCCTTTCTATGTGCTGGTGATGGGAGGCTGGTCTTTTTCGCTCTACATCATCCAGCTGGTATTTCGGAACCTGCAGCTAATTCTGAAAGAACACTGGCATCTGGTCATCGGTAAGATACCACCTTCAAAATATTGGGGCCTATTCTAGACTGTGTAATTCTGTGTCAAATTTAATCTTGGGAAATGTGTAGATGGTCTTTTCTTTCTTTTTTTAGACTTTTTTTTTTTTGTACGCTCTTAAAGACACCATGAAACTGCATTTGCAACAAATGTATCTTCCATAATGCAATACATTACTGTGTGAAAGACCTGCTGTTTGGACCATGAAAAGTGGGCTAAGAATTTATTGGATAATATTACTTTTCCCTGCCTGTGTGGCCATGGTTATATCAGCAGAAAATAAAAGTTACTCCTAGGCCAGAGAACATTATTACAATTTCATTAATGATAATTATTTTTCTTCCTTTGAACAACAAACTTCACAATCAAATCTTTTGATTTCATGTTTTGTAATTTCCTTATAGTAGCCTTTGCAAAGTATCAAATGTCTATTGCTGATTGTTCTTTATATATATGTTTAGGTTATGTACTTGTTGTCGGGTTCATCAGTTTTGCAGTGTGTTACCGTTATGGCCCCCTTGCGGAGGAACGAAGTATCAACATACTGTCCTGGACGTTACAGATATTTGGCCTTTTGCTGGTGTACGCTGGTATTCAGGTCCAGCAAGTGGCTTTTGCTATCATAGTGGCAGCATTCTGCTCCAAGAACATGGAGTACCCTTTTTCCATGGCTCTCCAGCTGTATCAGTGAGTATCCAATTCTCTCCTCAGGGGAAGCACTTTAGAAAAATGCTTCTTCCCTGTCATATTTTCTGTTATAGCTAATTATTTTCATTCAGCCAAGTTATGCAATGTTGAGTGTGCCAATACAATGATTTTGTGTAGAACCTAAATTCTTTTTTTATTTTGGCATTTTACTTAATCTATTTTTATTTTTTATCTGATGACCAATACTCAAAACAATGAGATCATGCATCATATTTATTTGTCTTTGCATCAAGTGTGTTTTCATTAGAGGTAGACCGATTTATTGGCTTTGGAACTATTGTTATTGGCACAAATCTATGCCGATAGTTGCCGATGTATGTTTTTATTATTCCTATGTGTTCCTCTGTGCCTGGTGCTTAGAGGATTTTACAGTATAACTGTTGTGCGGTAAGTGAGGACCCAAAAGCGATATAACAAAAAGCAGTCTTTAATGAAAGTTCGTAATTAGATCACAACAGAACACAAAGTCTTCTCCTTGAGAGGCGAAAGGTAAACATAAACAACCAGACCTCTAGCAGCGAGGGGCGAACTGAATAGAACACAAATCCAGGTTGTTAACGGAGAGAGGGGTGCAGAGGAGCGGAAACAAATACGGGACAGGACTGGACAGCGACAATTCTGATTGTGGATAGTAACAGCGTGTAGCGTTCTCAAGTGAGACTCAGACAATGAAGGCAGAGAAAGCAGGGAAGGAAGTAGAGCGCTAATCAGCGAGGAAAACGGAATCAGGTGCGAAGGAAATTGACGAAGAATTAAGGGGAGACGAGAGACAGCTGGGGAGCGAGGGAAAAGGAGAGAAGTAACAAAAGAGAGCCAATAGATGGCATAAGAGTAGAAGGAAAGAACAAGAGCAAAACATATGATGATACGACATGACAGTACCCCCTCCCTCAGCGAGCGTCTCCTGGCGCTCTCGAGGAGGAAACCTGGCGGTTCCGGAGGAAATCATCAATCAGCGAACGGTCCAGAACATCCCGAGAGGGAACCCAACTTCTCTCCTCGGGACCGTATCCCTCCCAATCGACCAGAAACTGATGACCACGGCCCCGGGGACGCATGTCTAGAATCTTACGGACCCTGTAGATGGGGACGCCCTCAACGTGAACGGGGGGGAAGAGGGACGAGTGGGAGCGCGGGCAGTGGGCTTGACACAGGAGACGTGGAAAACCGGGTGAACACGGCGAAGATAGCGGGGGAGAAGAAGTTGTACCGCAACGGGGTTAATGACCTGAGAAATTCGGAACGGGCCGATGAAATGTGGGGTCAGTTTACGAGGGGCGGACCTAAGGGGAAGGTTGAGGGTGGAGAGCCACACCCTTTGACCGCGGCAGTATCTGGGACTCTTGGATCTACGCTTATTAGCAGCCTTAACTGTCTGGGCTCTAAAACGGCGCAGGGCTGAACTAACACTCTGCCAAGTGCGTCGCTAACGCTGGACTAAAGCTTGAGCGGAGGGGACGCTGGAGTCGGCGAAGTTGCGACGTGAACAGCGGAGGTTGATAACCAAGGCAACACTGAAAGGGGACAGACCGGTAGCGGACGACGGAAGAGAGTTATGGGCGTATTCGGCCCAGGGAGGTGCTCAGCCCAGGACGCTGGGTTGCGGAAGGAGAGGCTGCGCAGAATGCGCCAACAGTCTGATTGGCCCGCTCAGCTTGACCGTTAGCCTGAGGGTGGAAGCTGGACGAGAGACTGACGGACGCTCCAATCAGCGACAAAACTCTCACCAAAATAGAGACGTGAACTGCGGACCTCTGTCTGAGACGATGTCGGACGGGAGACCGTGAATCGCGGAAAACATTTTCGACAACAATCTGTGCCGTCTCCTTGGCGGAGGGAGTTTAGCGAGGGAATGAAATGGGCCGCCTTGGAGAAACGATCAATAACCGTGAGAATAACAGCCGACGAAGGAAGACCAGTGATGAAGTCTAGGGCAATATGGGACCACGGTCGCGAGGGGATGGGAAGTGGTCTCAGGAGACCCGCCAGGGGGGAGTAACCGGAATTAGTCTGAGCGCAGATGGAGCAAGCTGCTATGAAACGCCGCGTATCACGCTCTCGAGTAGGCCACCAAAAGCGCTGGTGAATGGACGCGAGCGTGCCCCGGACGCCGGGGTGGCTTGCCAACTTGGCCGAGTGGGCCCACTGAAGAACGGCTAGGCGAGTGGAGGTAGGAACGAAAAGGAGATGTTTAGGACAGTTACGCGGAGAAAGAGTGTTACCAAGCGCCCGTTTAACCCGTCTCTCGATTCCCCATACCGCCGCCCCGATGACGCAACCCTTAGGGAGGATCTCCTTTGAGTCCGTGGGGACCGAGGAAGGAAAGAGGCGCGACAGGGCATCAGGCTTGATGTTCTTAGAGCCCGGACGGTAGGAGATAACAAACTCGAATCGAGTGAAAAATAGAGCCCAGCGAGCCTGGCGTGCATTAAGACGTTTAGCGGAACGAATGTACTCTAAATTTCTATGGTCCGTCCAAACGATAAACGGAACAGTCGCCCCCTCCAACCATTGTCGCCATTCGCCTAAAGCGAGGCGGATGGCGAGCAACTCACGGTTCCCCACATCGTAATTACGTTCGGACGGAGACAGGTGATGGGAAAAGAACGCGCAAGGGTGGACCTTGTTGTCAGCAGCGGAACGCTGGGAGAGAATGGCTCCCACGCCTACTTCGGACGCGTCTACCTCGACGATGAACTGTCTAGACAAATCCGGGGTAAGAAGGATGGGCGTGGACGTAAAACAGCTCTTAAGGAGGTCAAAAGCCCTCTGGGCCGAGACGGACCAATTAAAGCGCGTCTTGATGGACGTGAGGGCGGTCGGGGAAGCCACCTGACTGAAATTGCGGATAAAGCGTCGCTAAAAATTGGCAAAACCGAGAAAGCGCTGCAGCTCGACGCGTGACTTAGGAGTGGGCCAGTCAAGCACGGCTTGGACCTTGGCAGAATCCATCTCAATACCCGCGGCGGAAATGACAGAGCCAAGAAAAACTACTGAAGGGGTATGGAAGGTGCACTTCTCTGCCTTAACGTAGAGGCGATTCTCCAATAAACGTTGAAGGACGCGGCGAACATGCAGGACATGAATTTGGAGTGACGGTGAAAAAAGCAAAATATCGTCGAGATAAACGAAAACAAAAATGTGCAGCATGTCTCTTAGGACGTCGTTGATGAGCGCCTGAAAGACAGCTGGGGCGTTGACAAGGCCGAACGGAAGGACCCGATATTCAAAGTGCCCTAACGGGGTATTAAATGCGGTCTTCCACTCGTCCCGCTCCCTAATGCGCACGAGATGGTAAGCGTTACGCAGATCCAATTTAGTAAAATATCTGGCTCCCTGGTTTCCTTCTGAGGCCATGGTTCTCAGCAGGAAACCGATGGAGTGCGTACTCCAGGTAGGGAATGAGGTTTTGCCCCAAGTGAAGGAGTTCAAGTACCTCGGGGTCTTGTTCATGAGTGAGGGGACAATGGAGCGGGAGGTTGGCCGGAGAATCGGGGCAGCGGGGCGGTATTGCACTCGCTCTATCGCACCGTTGTCCACGAAAAGAGAGCTGAGCCGAAGGCAAAGCTCTCGATCTACCGGTCAATTTTGTTCCTACCCTCACCTATGGTCATGAAGGTTGGGTCATGACCGAAAAGAACTAGGTCAGCGAGTACAAGCGTCCGAAATGGGCTTCCTCAGAAGGGTGGCGGGCTTCTCCCTTAGAGATAGGGTGAGGAGCTCAGTCATCCGTGAGGAGCTCGGAGTAGAGCCGCTGCTCCTTTGCGTTGAAAGGAGTCAGTTGAGGTGGTTTGGGCATCTGGTAAGGATTATCCCTGGCCGCCTCCCTAGGGAGGTGTTTCAGGCACGTCCAGCTGGGAGGAGGCCTCGGGGAAGACCCAGGACTAGGTGGAGAGATTACATCTCCACACTGGCCTGGGAACGCCTCGGGGTCCCCCAGTCAGAGTTGGTTAATGTGGCTCGGGATAGGGAAGTTTGGGGCCCCCTGCTGGAGCAGCTGCCCCCGCGACCCGACTTCGAATAAGCGGTTGAAGATGGATGGATGGATGGATGGATGGATGGATCTGGCTCCCTGCAAGATCTCGAAGGCTGAAGACATCAGAGGGAGCGGGTAACGATTCTTAACTGTAATGTCTTTCAGCCCTCGATAATCAATGCATGGCCGAAGAGAGCCGTCCTTTTTCTTAACAAAAAAAAACCCCGCCCAGGCGGGAGAAGAGGAGGGGACTATGGTACCGGCGTCGAGCGAGGCGGATAAATAATCCTCAAGGGCTTGGCACTCGGGAACCGACAGAGAGTAAAGTCTACCGCGGGGGGGAGTGGCTCCTGGGAGGAGCTCGATCTTACAATCATATGAGCGGTGCAGAGGGAGGGAAGCGGCTCGGGAACGACAGAACACCGCTCGCAAATCGTGATAGTCCTCCGGCACACCAGTCAAATCACCAGGCTCCTCCTGAGAGAGAGAGACAGAGGAGATGGGGGGAATAGCAGACGTTAAACATTTCACATAACAAGAGACATTCCAAGAGAGGATGGTGTTCTTAGACCAATTAATGGAGGGGTTATGTTGAACTAGCCAAGGGTGGCCTAAAACAATAGGAACAAACGGTGACTGAAAACTAAAAAAGGAAATGGTCTCGCTGTGATTACCAGAGACAGTGAGGGTCAAGGGTAGCGTCTCATGCTGAATCCCGGGGAGGGGACTACCGTCCAGGGCAAACAGGGCTGAGGGCTTCCTTAAATCAGAAAGGGGAATGCTGTGCTCTCGAGCCCAAGTCTCGTCCATAAAACAGCCCTCTGCCCCAGAGTCAATCAGAGCCTTGCAGGAAGCGGAAGAGCCGGTCCAACGGAGGTGGACAGGGAATGTGGAACAGGACCTTGAAGGAGAGGCCAGGGTCGTTGCGCTCACCAGTCGCTCTCCAATCACTGGTGAGCTCTGGCTTTTACCGGACAGGATGTGACGAGATGAGTAGCAGCGCCGCAGTAAAGACAGAGGCAATGGTTAATTCCTCGCTCCTCCTCTGTAGCCGAGATGCGGATGCCCCCTAACCGCATGGGCTCTGACGGCGCGGCGAAGGAGGAGGATGGTAGAGCAGTGGAAAAAGGGGCTGAGAAAGAAGCAGAATCAGCCTTACGGGTCCGGCGGTGAAGGTCGATTCCTTTCTCGATGCGGATAGCGAGTTCAATCGCGGAATCCACTCGAGTGGGAACCTCACGGGAGAGAATCTCGTCCTTGACCTCCGCGCAGAGACCCTCCAGAAAGCGGGCGAGCAAGGCAGGCTCGTTCCAGTCGCAAGAGGCGGCGAGAGTCCGGAAACTCGATGGAATAATCCGTGATGGACCGCTTACCCTGACGTAGTGAGGACAGGACTCGGGAGGCCTCTTCGCCGAACACGGAACTGTCAAAAACCCGGATCATCTCCCTCCTGAAGTCTTGATGGAAGTCTCCCAGATGGTCGTGCCCCACTCACGAGCCCGTCCGGAGAGGAGAGAAAGCACGTATGCGACGCGGGCCCTGCTCAAGGAGTAGGTGGTGGGCTGGAGAGAGAAAACAACATCGCATTGAGTCAGAAAAGCTCGGCACTCCGTGGGCTCACCAGCATAGCAGGGCGGGTTGTTGATCCTGGGCTCAGGGGGCCCGGAAGACCTGGAAGCGGCCGAAGAGTCGAGGCGAAGAGTATGGAGTTGACCGGTGAGGTCGGCGACCTGAGTAGCCAGGGCCTCAATGGCATGTCGGGCAGCAGATAACTCCCCCTCGTGTCTGCCTAACATTGCCCCTTGGAGCTTGACAGCCGGCAGAAGAGGACTCGGGATCGCTGGGTCCATTTCTGGTCTGAGTCTTCTGTTGTGCGGTAAGTGAGGACCCAAAAGCGATATAACAAAAAGCAGTCTTTAATGAAAGTTCGTAATTAGATCACAACAGCACACAAAGTCTTCTCCTTGAGAGGCGAAAGGTAAACATAAACAACCAGACCTCTAGCAGCTAGGGGCGAACTGAATAGAACACAAATCCAGGTTGTTAACGGAGAGAGGGGTGCAGAGGAGCGGAAACAAATACGGGACAGGACTGGACAGCGACAATTCTGACTGTGGATAGTAACAGCGTGTAGCGTTCTCAAGTGAGACTCAGACAATGAAGGCAGGGAAAGAAGTAGAGCGCTAATCAGCGGGGAAAACGGAATCAGGTGGGAAGGAAATTGACGAAGAATTAAGGGGAGACGAGAGACAGCTGGGGAGCGAGGGAAAAGGAGAGAAGTAACAAAAGAGAGCCAATAGATGGCATAAGAGTAGAAGGAAAGAACAAGAGCAAAACATATGATGATACGACATGACAATAACAGCAGCCAGTAGAGGTGAAATAAAAACAATCACGTGGGGATTTGCTGCATCTGAATCTTTCCTCATTGACAATATTCATCCATATTTTTATCATCACTTCAATGCATATTTTGTTGTTTTGATTAGATAATCAAGTGTTCTAAATTGAAGCGAGGGCATTTTAAAAAATTGCAATTATATGGAAAGTGCCCCCTCAGCACTTATATCAAGTCTCCAACTTCATATCTTGTGAATAATAATAAACCTTATTTCTCAATAAACCTCATCTGGGTTTGTACAGAACTGGGTGCTGGGTTTGAAATGTACAGTACTGTGCAAAAGTTTTAGGCACATAAGATGTTTCACAATAAACATTTGTCTTTAGGTGGTTATTTATATCTTCAGCTTTAGTGTGTCAATTGGAAAAATACATTTTAGACTCCCAAACATTAAATTTGCTAATAGAAAATAGGTTTTGACAAGCTTAATTTGGTAAATACTTAAAGATAGAGCATTGTAATGGAGCCAAGTATAGAAAATAAGAGACCCTGGTGTTTTTCGGGCTTGGTTGAACAATAAATTGGATCTAGGATTTTATTCATTTAAGACTCTTGTTGCCTTATTGTCTGTACTCGTCATTGTAAGGAATTTCTAAGAAAATATTTGTAACGTGCTATAAATTGATTTTAAAAACTATTGGACGATTAATCGTTTATTGTCCTTTTCCACCACCATATTTAAAAGTATCTGCAAAATCCTAGACCTCTAAATCAGTCAACCTCTTGTTTGCATGTACTTAAACACACTGATAACTATCAAAAACCAGCTTGTTATAAAAGCGTGAAGGACGAAACAACAGAAGAATATAGTCTTTACTCTGAAGATCTTCACATCAAAACTTGAACTCTGTGAAGATACTGACAGTATGCCGGTGAAAGCAATTTCCTTGGGAAGTAAAAACTGTTGAAAGTGTTTATATTAAGTGTAATTGGTGTGAGATATGAACACACTTTGAGGATCACGCTCTGATAACCTATTTAATATTCTGAAGAATTAAGATGTATCAAACACTGTGTGTGGTGTACAGTACATTATCATATTGTAAGTGCCTTTGCGATATGGTAATTCTCATTCCTAGTGGTTCGTATATTATAAAGTATAGTATTTTTCTTTTTGCTGAATGAATGTTTTAAAGGAAACTGAAGCCAAAGAAACTAGAACCACGACGATTGCTGACCGAAGAGGAGTATCAGAGACAAGGGGAATTAGAGACTCAGAAAGCTCTAGAAGAACTGAGAAATTACTGCGGCAGTCCAGAGTTAAACACGTGGAAGACTGTCTCTAGACTCCAGTCTCCTAAAAGGTATATTCAAGAAAACAAATACATTTTATATAATACAGTTCCTTCATAAAGTGAAACTTTATATACATTTATCAAATTATGCATCTTGGGTTGCTTGTTATTACAGCGAGTATTGAATAATATAATTGTTTGTATGGCCTAATGACTTCAAAATGAAATACCTTTTGCAACCCATTTCATTTGATGACATTTTACGAAGACAAACTTTTCCTCTTTTGTTTGGAATTACACACTGATGAAACATTCTCAGTGTGTTAAGAAGTAAATGGAATCATTGTGACTAACAGTGCTCTCACTCACACACATCATCGGCTCAGGTTTGCTGACTTCATTGAGGGCTCTCCACATCTGCTGTCCAATGAGGTCTCCGTTCACACCCAGGAGTACGGGCTGGGCGGATCATTCTTCGAGGATGAGCTGTTTTCCACTGATGAAGAAGATCAGCCGGAGGAGGAAGACGGATGGGAAACAGACGACGATGTGAAGACCAAGGTCAATTCTCCACGATGGAACAATACACGAGTGATGAAATGATGGCATTGGAAAAGTTTTGAAGTATTTAAGCAGATGGAGCCTGAAACATTTACTGTTATTCTGTAGGTAACTGTTGGAGGCTTTCACTCATGACTGCACAGTGCAGACACTCGAGTTGGTGTGAAAATCCAAACACTTCTGTCTTTGATCCACTTCCGTTTGTAACGGATGATTAATGGAGCAAAAACTGTTCAGAGGATGCCCTTAGCATTTTATTTTCTCAAGAGAATGGCCAACAGTTGTTTAATTTCCTCTTTCTTGACCAGAAAAAAAAAAGAAGAAAAGCAATTTTTTATTTTTCTTAAATCTTCAAACAAGGAATTTTTTAATAAAAAAATAAACATTCTCTCATCATCTACTCACCCTCATGTTGTTCCATACCAGTGTAACTGACTTCCATGGAACACAAAAGGAGATTTTGTGCAGAATGTTAGCCTCAGTCACCATTTACTTTCACTGTAAGGAAAAAAGGATACAAAGAAGGTAAATGTAACATCTCCTTATTTGTTCCATAAAAGAAAATAAGTCATATGTGTTTGGAACAACATTAGGGTGATTACATGTTGACAGAATTTTCATTTTTGCTTGAAATAACCCTTTAAGACGAATCTTAAGACTTTTTCGACCTCCTGTGTGAGGAGGAAGACCAAAATCTGTCACTTTGGATGCTGCCTTGTTACGTGGTTTTTATTTTATGTTTTGTTTTTATGTTTATACTATGGCCCAGTTACATGGCTCAACTGATTCTTTGATTTATGTTTGAATGTACAATAAAAGTAGAATTGATTTGTGTTTAATGGTTTTACCTAAATTATTATTTCTCATTTTTGAAAGCTGAATATGGTCAAATCTGCCACCAGGTATAGAAATCCACACATCTTCATTGTAGCCACTTGGTGGCAGCATAAAATCAATCAGGCCTTACATGGCAATTTGTATTTAGTTTTCATGGAGTAAATGGAATTCTTTGTTCAGCATCTTTGTAAATATTTAAGACAAAGAGACAAGAGTGAGCATTGTGACAGATCTACAGTCATGGTCAAAATTATTGCCTCCCTTGGATTTTTCTGAAAACAATTAAAGCAACGGCTTGAGATTGTTCCTCTTCACTGGTTGCATCGAAGTAAACATTCTAAATGACGTGCAAAAAAGAATGCACCAAAAAGTCCTTAGTTCGAATATACTTTTTTCTTTAAATGGGTGAATAACTTGTATCCTTTATTTTCAACTGAAATCCACTGTTATAAAAATGTACTTAATATGTAATTATTATAGTGTTATTGTTTCTAAAACTGCATTAACATGTGGTTAGAAACAAAGGATTATTTAAATTAGTAGACCAGAAACATCACGAGATGACTAATGTAACGGTCAGAACTTATTTAAATATGAAACAAGTAAAATTCAAGGCAAAAAGAATTTGGACGTTTGACATTGTAAGTAAAAGTAGCTTATTACACAGAGAAATCGGTAACACTTTACAATAAGATTCAATTTGTTAATATTAGTTGACATGAACTAACAATGAACAATACATTTACAGCATTTAATAATCTTGGTAATCTTACATGTAACCGATATTACTACATCTTTTAAAATCAAAAGTTGTTAATGTTAACGTTAGTTGATGCATGGTGGGGCCTGGGTAGCTCTGCAAGTAAAGAAGTTGACTAGCACACCTGGAGTTGCAAGTTCGAATCCAGAGCATGCAGAGTGACTCCAGTCAGGCTTCCTAAGCAACCAATTGGCCAGGGGTGGGTAGTCACGTTGGGTTAACCTCCTCGTAGTCGCTATAGTGTGGTTCTAGCTCTCGGTGTTGTGCGTGGATGCCGCGGAGAATAGCGTGAAGCCAACATACGCGATAGGTCTCTAAAAACCACATGATAAAATGAGCGGATTGACAGTCTCAGTGGAGGCAACTGAGATTCGTCCTCCATCACCATGATTGAGGCGAGTCGTTTCGCGACCACGAGGACCTAGAGCGCATTGGGAATTGGGCATTCCAAATTGGGGAGAAAAGGGGCAAAAAAAAAAAAAACAGTAGTTGATGCACTATGAACTAAAAATGAGCAATTGTGTTTTTATTAACTAACATTAACAATGATTAATAAATAATCAAAAAGTATGTTGTTCATTCTTACTTTATGATACCTGCATAATACTAATGTTAACAAATGGAACCTTATTGTAAAGTGTTATCCAAAAAACTTAAATTGGCCTGGCCAATATTACTGGCAGTCTAGAATTAATATAGCACAGCTTTTAGACAATATATCTGTAATTAAAAGCTTCAAATTAGTCTCTAGTGACATTGCTATAGCTCTTTTCTGGTAGTTTGGCCTTCTTCCAGTTATGTTTTTCAGAATTTGCTTTGAAAGTTAAATTGTATTTAGATCTAGGTTAATTGATTGTCACATCAGAACAGTCCTGTCATTTTCAACTATTTCTGATTGTTTCTAGACGTATTAAATGTCATCATGCTGAAAGACTGATGGCCTTTTTTTTGACACAGTCAACATACTGATGCTGGTTTCAGCATTTCACTTTACACTGCGTGCCCAATTATTAGGGAAGTGAGTATTCTGATCTTATCATTATTTCCTTGCACATTTTTCAACTCCAAACCATATAAACTTGAATGCTTATTGGATTCAATCATTTTCAGGCGGTATGCATTTGTGTAAGGAGGGAGGGTGTGGTGAAAGTGACTAACACCTTATATTGAGGTGTGCATAATTATTAGGCAGCTTCATTACCTCAGGTAAAATAGGCCAAAAAAGAGATTTAACTGACACTGAAAAGTCAAATATTGTAAAATGCCTTTCAGACAGATGCAACACTCTTGAAATATCTAAACCATTGAGGTGAGGCCACCGAACAATAAACGTTTTGTTGTGAATAGTCAACTGGGGCGCAAAAAAACACATGGAGAGAAAAGACACAAATTAACTGCAAAAGACTTGAGAAGAATTAAACGTGAAGCTACCAAGAACCCATTATCCTCCAATGCTACCATATTCCAGAACTGCAACCTACCTGGAGTGTCCAGAAGTACAAGTGTCAAGTGCTAAGAGACATGGCCAAGGTCAAGAAGGGTGAAACATGACCACCACTGAATATATTCACAAGTTGAAGCGTCAAGATTGGGCAAAGTAATACATGAAGACAGATTTTTCAAAAGTTTTATGGACAGATGAAATGAGAGTGACTCTTGATGGACCAGATGGATGGGCCCGTGGCTGGATCACTAATGGACACAGGGCACCACTTTGAGTTAGGTGCCTTCAAGGTGGAGGAGGGGTACCTTTATTGGCTGCTATCATTAAGGTTGAGGTAGTAGGACCATTTTGAGTTGAAGATGGACTGAAACTCAACTCTCAAACATACTGCCAGTTTCTGGAAAATACTTTCTTCAAGCAGTGGTACAGGAAGAAGTCTTCATTATTCAAGAAGGCCATGATCTTTATGTAGGACAATGCTCCATCACATGCATCCAAGTATTCCACTGCTTGGCTAGCCAGCAAGGGCCTCAAAGATGCCAAAATAATGACTTTGGCCCCCTTTCTCACCTGACTTAAATCTTACTGAGAACTTGTGGGCCCTACTCAAACGTGAGATTTACAGTGAGGCACCTCTTCTGCCCACACAGAAAATATCTGGTATGCTTACGCTAATGGTAGATCACATTTGCACATATTCAATCTTGTTGTTTGAAGATGTGTGACACATTACACCTCTTTGAACAGCATTTGGGAGGCTGTGGTTGCTGCTTCAGTGATAGTTGATTGTGAACAGATCAAGAAACTGACAGACTCAATGGATGGAAGGCTCATGGCAGTAACTGAAAAGAAGGATGGCTAAATTGGTCACTGAATATTTTTGAAAGACCAAAAATGTTATTTAATTATCATGTTCCTTTTTTGTTGCACCTACTCTAAAAATTGAGAATAAACAATTGAGTTGGGAGAAATTATTTTTGTAATTTAGTTGCCTAATAATTGTGCACACTTATATATTCCCCTGAGAAAGACAAAACTCACTTTTTCTTTGTTAAACATTCAGGTTTGAGGTTCAATATCATTTTGGATTGACTGAGAGCATAACAATATAATTAATCTTGAGGAATACAATTTACCTAATAATTGGGCATGCAGTGTAAAATGCCACTGTAATCTCTTTTTGACAGCATAGCACCATACACAGATTCAAATCACCCTGATAATTACATGGAGGATTGTGAAGGTTATTTATATCTTATTTGATCTTGTTCATGTGAGCAATTGGGTTTTTAATGAAATTCATCATTTGCTTTGAAGAGACTTCATTACACTTGAAGATTTAGATCTTAGCTCTGAATTCAAAACCCCCTGATCAGGACCATGAAATGATTACATAATTTTTTCACCAAAGAACCTTATCTGTTTTGGACAATTTTCTTAAATAAAAATAAACTTATCAAATAGGTCAATTGAGTCATTGTCACCTTTCTTTGGTTTTGATTTTTAAATTGCTTTTAGAGACCTGTGTCAGGGTAAAACCAAAAGCAGACTCAATAATTTTTCTGGGTAAATGAACCTGTCAGACACATCATTCCCCCAGCAGTCAGCAAAATAAGACATAGTTCCTCTTTAGGCACTGTTTCATGGCTGATCACCTCTTGCTCTTTACACAAATGCTGTGGTTGGACTGACCTTCATCACTCAGTTTGCCCATTCTGATGACTGGCCTGAACAGGAACACAAAAGAAAAAATAATTGGGGAATTGTCTTTCATGTGAGCTGTCACAGCAGTTCAAAAAGTAATCTTACCATAGTTTTTAGTTTTTGATCTGACTGATTTGGAAAGGCATTCACAGATACAAGAGATATTATGAGATATTATATATATATATATATATATATATATATATATATATATATATATATATATATATATATATATATATTTTGTGATGTCTATGTATTTACTCTCTATTTGTTATCAGCTGGAAAGCACATTGGTGCAACTGTAGTTGCAATAAATTGTGCTATATAAATACAATAAAGAAAGAAAGAAAGATTATACCCTTCCTTGTTCTTCCTCTGCACTTTGCAAATTTTGTATGCATTCCAGCTGTTGTGTCAGCGGTGGTCCCCTTTCACACTTGCACAGGATTCTACAGTATCCTAACGCACTGAGCCCAAAGAACATTTGCATGTGCTTCCGTGATCAACAGACAGAATGTGTTACATTCGGTAGGCAAATTGGCAGCATCGGTGGGAGGAGGACACTATTTCCCTCCTCCATCCTCTTCCCTGAAAACCAACTTGTTATCATTTGGGAGACACCTGAGCCTTTAAGTGGGGATTCCCATGCAACTATCACCTCATTGCTGTCACTGGGCTTGCCCCTGTGTGTGTGTGTGTGTGTAGGAGGAGAATGTAAAACTTGTGGATTTCCCCCTGGTACGCCTTCACTACTTATCCAAATGCAAATCCATATTATTCTTTGGGGTTTGTGTGTATGGTACAGGTTTGTGCTTCCTCTTGACTCATTCACAGCTTTTCCCTGTTCACTTGTGTGGTTTCCTTTCTTGTTATTCATTAGATCAAAAGTAAGGATTCCCATGTTATCTGCCAATCTGCATGTGGCAAGATTAATTTTCTCATATTGCTTAATAAGATTTACATGTTTAAGGCCCAGCAATATGATGCAAGTTCACTCTTTACTTGGAGAAACGCTCTCAGTGCGTTATATGAGCATAATACCGGTACATTGGTGACTAAGCAGCGGGGGCCATATACCACCACACATGAAACTCTAAATGTCATTTCCTTGAGTATAGATATATACTGTACATTTACAGACTCATCTGCATATCATACCATCAAACCACATTGACGAAATACTCTATGGAGACATTCACACATTGTCTTATGCAAGGCTCATTTTAATGATAGCAGTGCAAAATCTCAAACATATTTAAAACATAATAAAAATTGAAAATTTAGACTGATGATGAAACTGATTTTACATATCACTTTCTGTGAACAAATATGATCCACACTGACATGTGCACCATTGAAAAAAAGTCAGTTTCTAGAACGACCCAGGCAATTGAACTTTTTCACACGGATGTTTTCCAGTTATTTTCATTTACCCATTTGCTTCGAGAGCAAAAGAAAAAAAATCCACTATTACGTTTGAATGACTTCAGAAGAAGAAAAAAATAGAGAGTGGTGGATTAAGACAGATGGGGGAAGATGACAAATTCAATGTCACTCTCTCAGCAGCTGTAATAGAAACCCCTTGCAGCTGTGCTAATTCATTTTTTAAAACTATTTCTAGGGTTATATAACACAAATCATAATGTTATAAATTTACACTCAATATTGAAAACATTTAGAATATAAAAAAATTGCGAGATTTACGCTGATAAATAAGGCGGAAATGCGTCATCACAGTCTGTGAAAAAGGTCTATTACTTCAAGTTGGAATGCTTCATGATGTTAAAAGCAACAAAATAAATAAATACAGGAGTTCAAAATACTCTAATCCAACCACAGACTTAAGCACACTTTTCAACAATGAACTTCAAAATAGGACATCAACAGAAACCAAACGATTGTTTACCATCACATTATCACAGATGCTTCTTTACCATTTTTCAATCAAATGAAATGAAAATGTAACACAAAATAATTCATTTATCAAAACAGAATTCCAAATAAGCCTTCAGATAAGCAGCTTGAGGAGAATTGTAATCTCTTGCATATTTCCTATTCACTATTTTTACCCAAGTTATATAAAATGGAGCACGGCAGGAAAAATGCCGATTATAGCCACAAAAAAACAGAATTTCAGCAGACGATGGAATGTCATTTGTTATGCTGAATACATCCTTAAGTGAATGTGATGACTTCAGAAATGGTGTTGTAGAGAAATTAAAGACATAAGACAACAGAAAAAAAAAAAGGCCACAAATTGAATAAACCTGAGCATGAAAGCCCTTGTTTTAAATAGTTTACTTGAGTCCAGCGCAGTTTTGGTTCCTTAAGGCTTTGAAGCAAGGACGCATTTTATGGAGAGTAAAGAAACATCAGTCATTTTATCTCCATGATGCTACAACCCCTTCATTTGAGGGCTGATGTGTAATATCAGTATTTGTTTATGCCAAACAGACGAACTCCATGAAACTGTGGCAACTTGGGAAGGAGGACACTTAGAAGTGAGCCTGTGTTGACTAGGAAGTGGGTGGTATCATATTTGGTGTAGAAGCTGGCCAAAATGTACCTATAAGGAAAAATAAGTTGATTTAATTATAAGACAATTAAAGATTTTAATTTAATTATTAGGCTTTTATACAGATTGATTAAATTATTAATCATTATAAGATTATACAGTAAGGAACTGTGTCTTTAAATTACTTGGGAAAGTCTCATATGAATGTATGGCTTACAATACAATGGGTGAGATGGTGAGGAACTTTCTCGATGCTGTGAACTGAATACCGTAGTCCATCTGTTCCCAATGAGTGAGCAAACGTGCCTTGCCCTGGTCCGGCGTCTCAAAAGGAGTGCCTTTTACCGTGTGCAAAAACAAATACATGGCCTAGACAGCAGAAAAGAGTCAGAAAGCGTCAGAACGTTTTCTCCAAAATGACTAAGATGATCACATTGAAGCTTCACTTGCCTATATACTAATTTGTCACTAACCTTATTAAAGGGCCCAATCCCCTACACTGTAATCCCTAATGTTGTCATTACTGGGAAAATCAATTTCTCTTTATTAAAAATGACTTGAAATGACAACAAATTTTTCTCAATAATCCATTGGCTTAAGATTTGAAGTTTTAATAACTCAAACTATTACTACATACAAAATTGAGGCTATGGGGAATACCAAAAATGAATTGTTTAATTATTTTTGTTTTTTATTTTCTCCCCCAATTTGGAATGCCCAATTCCCAACGTGCTCCAAGTCCTTGTGGTAGCATAGTGACTCAATCCGTGTGGCAGAGGATGAATCTCAGTTGCCTCCGTGTTTGAGACCATCAATCCACGCATCTTGTCACATGGCTTGAGCATGATACATTCATTGTATATGATCAGCAGATTAAGTTAACTTAATTACACATGTTTTTGAGATGCCATTAAACAGTTCAATTGAGGGAACAAGTTTACAACAATCAAGTGAGTATAGTCAACTTATTGGGGTTTCAGTGTAAATACAATTGGGGTAAATTTCCATGCTCAAGGGCTAAATGGTAATAGTTCATGTATCACTACAGGATTGCACTTACAATGGAAGTGAATGGTTCCAGTCCATAAATGTTAAAATAAACACTGTTTCAAAGGTATAGCCACAAGAAATAAACATTATATGTGTTGACATGAATTTAGTGTGATAATATCACGGCTTTACGGTGTTTAGCAGATCACAGTGTTTACGTTACGTCGCCACAAAAATAATATTGTGAAATTGGATATAACTTCACACAGAAAAGGTAAGCGATTGGCGGATTGGCCCCCATTCACTTCCATTGTAAGTGCCTCACTGTAGCTATGATTCTTGCTTTAAATGAGGGATGATATATAATTTGTGATCGTCAACATTATGCCACAAATGCTCTCAATTGAACCCTGAACATTCATTTAAAGGAACAATAATGTCATCATTTTCTCACTTTCGTGTTGTTCCAAATCCATGACTGACTGACTTCCATGAAACAAAAGAAATTTGGAAAAATGTTCACAAAGCTTTCGGTGAAACCAAGGCTGGACTGGGAAGAGAAATCAGCCCGGGATTTTACATGGCAACTGGCCCAAATCTTGTATAGAGGGTCCTTCTCTGCATGTCGCAGTGCCGTTTTGTGGGCGGCTCACATTAGCTTATCGTGGCCCATTCGGCCCTTTACGCAGCCGACCCACCGGCCCGCTCGGTTCTCCCAATGGCCAGTCCACCCCTGATCAGCCCCAAAGTGCTTCGGCCCACACAGAAAATATCTGGTATGCTTACGGTAATGGTAGATTACCAGTCCAGCCCTGAGTGGAACTATAACTCACTAAAAATCACATTTGCACATATTCAATCTTGTTGTTTGAAGATGTGTCACACCAGGTTTGAAGTCAATGATCCCAAACAACATTGCTACTTGCATGTCTCTTATACAATTGTGACGCACCTGGTATTAAGATGCGTTTCAGGTGATCCGATCGCATGTGGTCAGCGCTAAATACAGGTGTAAACGGGGTCTAAAAAAAAATTTGTGATCGGATCACCAAAAAAAAAAAAATCACTTACGAATGTGGTTCAAAATGCATGTGACCACATCGTATTTGAGGTATAAACTCTAATCTGTCCTGAATGTGTCCCGGACAGCAGTAAAGCACCACCCCATATCTGTCAAACAACCGCTGCATTACAAAAAGTGTTTAAAATTAGCTATTTATGAGTGTCTTTAAAAGGAAATGACCATCCAATCTGAAAATTTAAAACAGAGGATACATAGGGGGCCTGGGTAGCTCAGGCAGTATTGACGCTGACTACCATCCCTGGAGTCGGAAGTTTGAATCCAGGGTGTGCTGAGTGATTCCAGCCAGGTCTCCTAAGCAACCAAATTGGCCTGGTTGCTAGGGAGGGTAGAGTCACATGGGTTAACCTCCTAGTGGTCGCGATTAGGGGTTCTTGCTCTCAATGTGGCGAGTGGTAAGTTGTGCATGGATCACGGAGAGTTGCATGTGCCTCCACATGCTGGGAGTCTCCGCCGTGTTATGCACAGTGAGCCGTGTGATAAGATGCGCGGATTGACTGTCTCAGAAGCAGAGGCAACTGAGACCTGTCCTCCACCATCCGGATTGAGGTGAGCAACCGCGCCACCACGAGGACCTACTAAGTAGTGAGAATTAGGCATTCCAAATTGGGAGAATTTTTTAATTTTTTTTTTTTTTTTAAAAGGATACAAGCCTGAGAACTTCACAGATCTTGTCTGATATCAACATGTAGAGACAGAAATGAGCCGAACATCTGAAGCTCCTTTAATACAGGTACTTCACTAAAATAACAGAGATTTGTTGCGCGACAAATACAGAAACAGTAGTTTGCAACAACATGAGGGTGAGAAAATGATGACAATTTTAATTTATGGTAGAACCATTTCTTTAGGCATCATTTTAACTGCTTGAAATTATTGCTTGCATGGACTGACCAGGTTGTGTAAGACATTAGTGAGTGTCCACACCACAGGAACACTGATGAAAGGGATGCTGAGTAGGACCACATGAAGGGCAGTTGTAAGCAGCAGGTAGGCCAGCCAGATTCCCCGGCTGTTCATCACCCGCGTGTTCGGGTTCACCTCGCTGTGAGCTACGCCCACATTCATCCTGCACAAAAACAATGGTCGTGATATCCTTCATGCAAACACCCAAAGCCATTAAAAACAAATAAGGATGCCCTTTAACAGAGACCACGGCATTAGCCCACTCATTTTTACAATCAGGTATGAAAACATGCGGTGTGAGACTGACATGAAATAAACAAAATTCCGTGGCTATCGTTTGTTTTGGTTCATTGGCGACTGACAAGAGTATCTTAATCTCTTTCAGGGTATGAATGAGTGGTATGTCGTACAGGCATGCCGTTATAAAATTCTGAACACGGTTAGCTATCAGGCTAGTGAACTCGCTACGGCTCAATCATTAGAACAAACATATCGCTGCGCGTGAAAGGTAAACAAAACATGTAAAGAGTCGAGTTTGTTGTAATAACGAAACATGCAGTGAAAAGTGTTAGTTAAAGTGAACGAAAGTCGTGTAAATAAAAAGCTAATGTTTTCATCTGACAGCCACCCACCTTGCGAAGTAACCAGGAAATAGAGTCAACGGCTGTGTTTCAACACCTAGTGAGCTTTCTACCTAGACAGCCGTTTTGAGCGCCATAAGTGCGCATGCAGCATTTTTGGGCATCGTAGGCAGAGTGCGTGTAGCTGAGCTCAGTTGACTCGGAAAGAGCCGACCATGTCCCAAAATGCTGCATCCACACGTAATGCACAAAACTGCTATCTAGGTAGGTAGCTCACTAGGTGTTGAAACACAGCCGTGGACTGCGCCCTATGACCTGCTCTGTCTTATTAACGCAGAATGAAGATGTAATAAAAGTACTTTTAAAATGTGTTTATAATCTTAAATTTTTTTTAGAATGTATTTATAATTTAAGAATGAATAATTTTTTTAAAAAATAATTTTTGGACCATTAATAGGGGCTGCCTGTTACAATTGTCTTAACAGGCTTGATGATTAATTCTAATATAGCCTGATATATAATTTTCTAATGTAAATTTTATTAATGATTGTTTGATAACACATTTTATTGTCACTAAGTACTGCTATTTTGAACTTTTGACATTATAAATACTCTTTATCATAGGTGCAGTCAGTATTTTTTGGAATATGTCGTCTTCTAAACTGACACCAAGAGGTGTGGATGCAGCATCATTCAAACATCATTGTATAAACTCACTATTCAGTGTTAGCCATGATTAATTAAATCCATGAGAGAAATTGTACAATTACATTGCTCTTACTGAGACTAAGCCAGTAGCTGGTAATGTGATTCTAACACAGCAGCCCCCATGAGAGGACCCTCTCCATGTAGATTAAAACAGCTTGTTTACTGATATGTCTAGAGTCTTTATCTCATGTGAGTACTCGTGATTTTAAACATATGCTTCAAAATTACTTTTCGTTTCTTTAGAAGTAAAACTTTTTTAAGTTAGTAAAAAATAACTGAGTGCACCTTTAAAAATAATTTATTGTGTGAGACTCGTGAGAGGACATATCAAAGAATACATCTCCTGAGTTTTTCTTGGTTCACTGGTATTGGCAATATTCCCACTTCCTCTCTATGTATGTGACCACAGAAAAACAAAACTTTACACGTGCATTGTATACAGTAAGAATAAGTATTGTTTTTTATTATTATTTAATTATTTAGAAATATCTAATAATTAACCTTGCACTCTATTATTTGACTAAAACTTTTTTTAATATAATTTCTTTAATGTTCCTGAAAAAAAAAAAGGAAAAGAAACTGTATTAGGTGGAATACAACAATAATGTGACCTCTGTCAAATTTGCTTGTCTTGTGTGTTTGTTGGTAAATCAAGTTCCCTTTTTTTGGTGTGACCACTATTTATGAGACAATACACATGTGTCCTTTTGAGAACTTTTGCGTATAGATGTCACTGCATCTCGGGGTTTGGGACATAGTTCACAGGAAGCTTCACACTGCCCCATAGAGTGGCCTGAATGTTTATGGAAATCACATCTTCCCTCTCCTTTTACAGAGAGCTGTTTACTTCAGACTGGGAAATTTGGCCACACCAGCTCTGTCATTTCCTTGTTGAGGAGAGGACTAGCAGTGCCAGTAGTAATTAGCACACTCAGACTCTGGGTAAGTTCTTCATTTGATTTCTTTGTTCCCTCAAGGAATAATGTGCATGAATAAAAACAACTTCTGAGCATAGTTTGGAATACTTGCTAACATATTTATTAGTTATAAATTAAATTCTTAGAAGTTACATTAACATTTTTCCACATTATGAAAAAGAATTATTGTACAATAAATACAGCAATAAATAAGAGTACAATAAATAATTAAATAAATATCACTTCATGTAAAACATGAACTCTTAATCTTAAATGTAATTTTAAGCAATTTTTATATTCATGTTACCATAACACAGGAGAACATTTTTAGATGCAGCAAAAGCTGTTTGAACGATTTGACCAACATGATCACGACTACTCTCTGTCTCTGTTCTCTGTTTTTTCCTTCGATCTAACACTGTTTAACCTCAACTCTGAGTTCTACTGGGGAAGCCAGAAAAGAAAAGACACGTGCAGACACGACAGAAAAGGAGTAGAGCCTTTCCACACTGTCCCGGCACAGGGCACTGTTAGGCCATTCAACGGCAATTAAAGGAGCATCCACCTCTGGTTGTTGTGTTGGCTGCTATGAAGAAATAAAAAGTGTTTTATTACAATTTGAAAACATTTTAACTTTTTGACTTCACATACTTTCATTGTCATTCATTTCCATACAGTGAAAGTGAATGGTGACTAGAGAAAAAGCATCTTGGGCATTCTTTATATAAAAAAGAATAACATATCTGAATAAAAAGGCACATACCTTCAGCATCTGGAGGAGTTTTCTTGTAACTTCTGCAATCTCGTTGGCCTGCTCTCTCCACTTACTGCAAGCTGAATTCTTAAACACTCCACCCCAGCGAAAAATTTGGGTGTAGTTTTTAAGAGCAAGAATAATTCTTGATTGACATGTCTGAAAATGCACAAATTTGTGATATAAGATTTAGGCACTGCTTCTGTTATACAAGACATAACTGTTAAAAAGAGAAGTCACTATTAGGCTTTAATGGGCAATGCATCTGATAGACCTCACATCTGATCTGAATTATACAGTTATTTACCTCTTTATTGGTCAAAAGGCTCCAGGGATCACATGTATCAATTGTTCTTATAGACACTGGAGGGTCGTCAATGATACTTGCCATATTTGGGGACTCAACCTGCATAGAACATAAATGAATCATTAACAGCTGATTAACTTTGATATATTATAAAATATATAAAAAAGATATGGAAATAAATATATGTCATCCTTGAAGTACGTACCTTGTTGTATAAATCCCTCGCCATCTCATTTAGTTGGATGGATTGTGCTCTAACCTCGGTAATATTCACCTCTGGTGACGGCGCAGGTGCTCCATTGGCGCATAAGAATAACAATAACGTAAAGCAAAGTGCTAATGTCAATGTTGAATACATATTAAAATGTTTTTCTTTAGACCTGATACACTTAATCCTTTCTCCCTCTGTGCTTGGAAGGCAAGCTGACTGTAGTTGGAGCCTAACAGTTTTTAAAGGGGTGATGAGTCAACGGATTTCCCCACGCATCCTAAAGGTATACTACAATGCCACCTAATTGAGTTTCGCTTTCATTAAACTATTATTGTTGCTCAAACACAATCGAACACTCGAGGAAAACCTGATGAGATCAAATATTAGTTAGCTTGTAATCAGTTCTATGACGTCATGTCGGTTAGGACTGAAGTTATTATTAAATTAAAGGATTATTTTACTTAATTTTTTTCCTCTCTTTTTTTGTGTATGTCTGTATTTTGTTCGTCTCCCCTCACTTGATTAATGTGAAAGTTTGTCCAAGTGCTCATTACTTTTTCCTGCAGATGTCTGTAAAATTATTTCTTGTTCAATAATAATTACAACAAAAAGGTACATTTAAAAGGAATTTTCCGTGTTCAATAAGTTGCGCTCAATCGACAGAATTCGTTGTATAAAAAAATAAAATAAAAAAAAATTAGTTTCGACTAGTCCCTCATTGTCTTGTTACATTGATTCACTTACAATGGAAGTGAATGGGGACAATTTTTGGAGGGTTTAAAGGCAGAAATGTGAAGCTTATAATTTTATAAAAGCACTTATACATTTTTATAAAAAAAAAACGTATAATTTTTCTGTTAAAACACATGTATTATTTGAGCTGTAAAGTTGTTTTAATTGTCTTTTTGAAGTCATTTTAGGGTTTGTTGACTTTACATTGTCATGGTAGCAAAGTTGTAACATTTTTATTTTTACAGAAAATGTTACAAATCATTTTAAAGTGATTTAATCACATTAAAATTGAAACAGTGAGTATTTGTTCAAAAATTGGCCACATTCACTTCCATTGTAAGTGACACACTGGAACCCACATTTTTGCTTTTTTAAAGAAAAGGAGGGGAAGTCAAAATATTTTTTGTGGTAACCAATATTATATCACAAATGCTGTCAATTGAGCTTAACTTGTATTGAACTCGGATCATTTCTTTAAGACTTAAAATATGTAAAAAGGTTGATTGGCTTAATAGCTGAGACTAGCATTTTGTAAAAACATTTTATGGTATTATATTAATGTTGTGCAGATTGGGACTTTTTTATGTTTGCCAAATGTATTAAGATTGGGGGAAAAAACATGTATTTTATTGAATATTGATGAAACAAGAGCATTTGTGTGAAGATAAATAATAACAGAAAGTTGATTTGATTAATTTCCATTAAAAATTTTCCAGGGGGTTATAGTGAATTAGTGTAGATAACGGGGCAGTAGTTATAGGGCAAAATACTTTTGAGATAACAAGATGCTATTCAGTGACAATTAAAGGGATAGTTCACCCAAAAATGAAAATTCTCTTATCATTTACTCACCCTCATGCCATCCCAGATGTATATCTCCGTTATGTGGGTTCATACACTGCAAGCAAATGGTGACCAGAATTTTGAAGCTCCAAAAGCTCATGAAGGTAGCATAAAAGTAATCTATAAGACCATAGTGTTATAAATCCATGTCTTCAAAAGCAATTGTATAAGTGTGGGTGGGAAACAGATCAATATTTAAGCCCTTTTTACTATAAATCTCCACTTTCAATTTAACTTTAACTTTCTTCTTTTTAGTTTTGAGTAATTGTCATTTTTTTGTGCATATCACCACCTACTAGGCTGGGAGGAGAATTTAGAGTAAAAAGGTACTTAAATATGAATCTGTTTCTCACGACACTTATCATATAGTTTCTGAAGACACGGATTTAACTATTAGAGTTGTATGGATTACTTTTATGCTGCCTTTATATGCTTTTTGGACTCTCAAATTTCTGGCCACCATTCACTTGCATTGTGTGGACCTACAGAGCTGAAATATTCTTCTAAAAACCTTTATTTGTGTTCAACTGAATTAAATAAGGCATACAAAGCATGAGAGTAAATAATGAGAAATTAACTTTTTTGGGTGAACTATCCCTTTAAGATAATGCATATTCAACATATCCACTTCAGAAAAGGGTGCACCCTTTTCCATTAATTTTAGTCATTTAGTAATTGGCATTTCACAACATCTCAAGTATTCTTTAAATAAATAGATCTCTATTGTGATTGGATCAGTTATTGCGAGCTCACTTTGAACATTCTTCATAATAAATCTATTCCCCTTTTAAGATTGAGTCAGTAGTTTTAGTTAGTAGTCTAGGGGAGCATTTAGCCCATTCAACAAGGGGAATTTTTTACCACATCTTTCACTTATTGGACAGTTATTCAAAAAGCTTTGATTAAACCACGTTGAACAAAACTGAAAACGACAAATAAGCGTTTTATCTAAAAAAAAATGTGATGATTTGAGGTATTCTCATTAGCTACATAAATTGTCAACATTTAAAAAAAAATATTAAAAATGACCTCAAAATCAACGTTTAGACATTCTGCGCAATCATGACATTTTGAATCAGGAGAATTGTACTGTGCATAGTGACAAACTAGTCGCTTGTTTTTTGCTAGTTAGTGTTTTGGGAGAAAATTAAAATGGCCTTTTCCCCATTGTACCTTATTAATAAGACTAATAAAATGACACTCTTCCTCGTTATTGATGACTTAATTTGATTTAATTAATTAATGTAGGTGATCATACATCTATGTGCAATTTTGGTAAGTGTTTGTTTTGCATTGGTGACATATCAGTGACATGCCATATATCCATATAAAGGGGCTAATTGTCAAACTTTTTACTCCAGTGTTCATTTCTCAGAGTGGGGTTAGTTTTGAAAGTCATCTAGACCTAAAAGTCTTGGCTACAATACAAGCTAATTAATATTTTCTAATGATCTTTCAGACTTTTGACTCGAACCCTTATAGTTATAGATATATAGCCAATACCTTCACTTTGTGACAAGTTTTCCATACTTTGAAGAATATTTCAGTATATGGAAAGTAAATGAATAAAGGGCAAGAGCAGGCTCAGTTTATTGTACTCTGGAAGCAGTTGTGTTGGTGTGATGCTGCTCTTTTTCCCATGGTGCTGGTGTTCACCGTGATGTAAGGCCGGATATCATTGGAATTTTTGAAAACTTGTCCACAATGATTGATATTACAACAAATATCCTTAGTCTAGAGCTTCCTCTTTACTCTGAAGTGCAAAAGAATAGTCCCCAACCAGTGCACTGCTGTGGCTATCAGTAGATCAGTAAGTATGCTTGTTAAGCATTAGGGGCCCACAACTAAAAGGATATGGGAAGTTTGATGATGTATTACTTTGATAAACAGATATAATACTGAGTCTTTTATTTACTAAACATTAAAATGTATTCTGCTGAGTGACTCCAGCCAGGTCTCCTAAGCAACCAAATTGACCCGGTTGCTAGGGAGGGTATAGTCACATGGGGTAACCTCCTTGTGGTTGCTATAGTGTGGTTCACTCTCGGTGGGGCGTGTGGTGTGTTGTGCGTGGATGCCACGGAGAATAGCGTGAAGCCTCCACATACGCTATGTCTCCGCAGTAACGTGCTCATGGGAATTGGGCATTCCAAACTGGGGAGAAAAAGGGAGAAACAAAAATCTAAAATTATCATTACCATATTGAAATGTACATAGACAGTTATTAGTTTGTTTGTTTATTTATTTAATATATAGGAACTAAAGTAGGTTAGATTTACAGAGTACCAGAGAGTTACATACTTGGCAGTAGCTTCTGAGTTGTACATGGACTCCTGGAATAAGGTTTTTACTGGGAGTGCACCTATTGCCAATAACAGAAAAGTAAGCAGATCTTGTCAATACCATAGAAGTCTGCATTACATAACAACAGGAATTTTTGTCTTACCTACTTAAACACATAGAACATTCATGAGAATTTGAGAGAGCAGTAAATTTCTTCTGTAGATGCTCCCATTCATAAATGTTTCAATTCACTGATATTATGATTACTAAATCCTTCCTACGCAATCCTTCCATTCAGACGATCAGATTAATAAAACTTCCAGTGGTGTAAATCTAATCACTGCATTGTTCTTAAAATTCTGAATGGGATTATTTCCTCCTGTGAAAGTTGGTCAAATGTTATGCTCTTTTATTATTGGAGGAAGTGAGACTAAGTCCACAAATACATAGACAGTGCATGTGTAATTCATTCAACATGTATGTGGCATACCAATGGATTATTGATGTTCTCTTTGGAAGAAGCATCAGTGCCATTCTTACCATAATTTGTTTTTCTCAGGAACAGATACATCTACAATGATGAATCATCATCATGTACAAGTGCTTTTGGGGGCTCAGTGGTTTTACTGGGGTTGGAGTATTTTGTTGTAATAAATCAACCGATAGGTCAGATGGATAACTTTGTAGAAGAGTTAGATATGCTACTGTCTCCTTTTCCTGAAGATGCCCATTCATTTGTTGATCTTAGTGACTTGAAAATCCACCTTGACAGACCTTAAATTACTGACTTACTTTCACTTCTGGTCATGTTTTATCTTAAACAGATCTACACCAAAGTAAAGAGATGGGTAACCAGCTGATTTTTTATTTAATTTTTGTACCCCTTTTCTCCCCAATTTGGAATGCCCAATTCCAATTATTTAGTAGGTAATCGTGGTGGCGCGGTTACTCGCCTCAATCCGGGTGGTGGAGGACAAGACTCAGTTGCCTCCGCTTCTGAGACCATCAATCTGCGCATCTTATCAAGTGGTTCGTTGTGCGTGACACTGTGGAGACTCACAGCATGTGGAGGTCCATGCACAACTTACATGTAAATGTATTTGGAATCTGGATATTTTAGCCTATGCATATTCTATTTATTTTTAATTCTTTTTTTAAGACATTGTTAAATGTGTTTGAAGCATTATGTAGGGTGGGTGTCTTTTAATCTTCATATAGCATATATCAGGGCTGGACTGGTAATCAGGCATACCGAGCATTTTCCCGGTGGGCCGAGGAACTTTGGGGCCGATCGGGGGCAGCCGAATGTGCCGCGATAAGCTAAAATGAGTGTTATGCAAAACGGACCACAAAATTGTGCCACGATATGCAGAAAAGGAAATCAAACTGATATTCTAATACTGATAGCAGAAGGGTTTTGTGTCAGTGTCACAGTCCCTTGGTTTATTGTCCACCCTGTTATGTCATGATACTGTGACCTTTAATTGAAGAGCTTTATTATGAACTGACTTCACACACTGGAGGTGACATCAGCCATTCAGCAAAATTCATTTTATTTATTAGAAGTGTGTCTTTTGTTTTTAATTATGTTTTCCTTTATTTTATGTTAGTCTTAAGTGGTCAATCATAACATGTTCACCCCGTTATGGGAAGATGTCATTCATGAAATTAAAAAATGTCAATGCATTTATGTTAACAGAAATAAAATAATTGATATAAGTTTAAATATGTTTGCTAGAAATCATTCACAGACCACATATTAGCTAATTTATCCTCTGAATGTCCACCCTTTTATTTTTCACCCTGACCTTGCCCACCCTGGTATGACTTATTAAATCTTTCACATGTGCCTTTAATTATGTAACACAAATATATTTATGTAAACATTTTTAATTCAAAGCTGAAATGTCACAGAATTGTTGGAATGACCCAGAAGCAGTCAATAATGTAATAAAAGTCAATAATGTAACAACTTATTACATTATGGGCAAAATGTTATTACATTGTTGGTTCAGAAATGTTATTACATTATCCACTTTTATTACATTAAGACTGGAAAATGTATTACATTATTGGCGATTATTACATTAACTGTAATTATTACATTATTAGCTGCAACAGACCCCTTTACTATTTGGTTCATGGAAAGATCATTTCAGTTTCAACCTGGCATTACAACTCTGTCTGCGCATGACACAAGCTGTGCTCATTTTTTCTACAAAAAAAGCTTGGCATATACTCTCAAGCAGGGCCATAGCAAGGTATTCTGGGCCCCCTGACTGTATATTGGTAAAGGCCCCTTTACTATCAAAATATACAGTTTAGAATTTGTTGTTGGGCCCCCCTGGACCTGTGGGCCCCTAGAATCATTACCACCTTTCACCCCACTAGCCGCCGCCCTGCCCTAAATGAATGAGCATTTAGTGTTTCAAATGACATTTTTATGGGTAACCACGCTTATCCCATTTCTATTTTGACCCCTCAAGTGTCCACAATCTTCCCGGAAGCAGTTTCAACACACCCGGAAGTGAGTGCTTGTTTTTGTTTTGAATGAAGCAAGAAGTATGCGCACATGGACCCGAGGAAATCTAAAGCTTGAAGGTGTGATTTATGCCATTAAATGTTCCAACTATTCATTTTCAGACCCTTCCGGCATAGTTGTTGAGAAGTCTGCATCCAGACTAAACCAATTGATAATTTTGACTGTAGAAAAATATGTTGGATTGCTTATTTATTGGGAGGAATTATTGTACAGACGAATAACTGAGAACAAATGTTTTAGACTTAATTACACTGAGCTACTATTACGGCTGTCTATGCGGCGTTACGACACCGGAAAACGGTCTTAATCCGTTAATATGACGTTTGTTTGTGTATTTTGTATGATTGATATGGTTTATTTTTCTTCACATGTTTAACGTTATTTAAGATCTGTCTGCGTATTTGTCAGTTTGGAACTGAGGAACTCGATTATGATGCCCTAAGAGAGGTTGTCTGTTAGATTGGCAGATCACGCTCTGAAATGGTCTCTTATGACAAATGTCAATCATTTTATACTGTCTCTTTCTCCCAGCTCCACCGTCCTTATGATGAACTTCGAGGGTCTGGACCCGGGTTTGGGCGAGTACGTGCACGGCAGCCTGGAGCCCGGTCTGAACTCGTCCATGGACCCGAGACTCGACCCGGCGCTGCTGCAGGGCGTGGAGCTCGACCACGATGCGATGGCAGTCCCCTTGTCCGAGTCCGTGCACATGGTAGAAGGCATGTACTCGGAGCTGCACAGCGTGGCTGCGGAAGTCGGGATCCCCGTAACAGCTACGCACTTCGACCTGCAGGAAGAGCTGCTTTGGATGGGGAACCACCGGGTAGAGTGACACATTTTTTACAGTATTTAATTAATCTGCTTAAAGAGCTTAGAGGGCTATAAAACCAGGCGTTGTCCCTGAAAAGTACTTTCACCAAAAGTTCTGCATGAATGGATAAACGTTTCTATAGAAGTTGGGAGATTTAAGGTTAGTTTCTGCTGTGGTTTTGATCGTGAGTAACCTCAAATGCATAATTTATTTGTACTTCCACATAAAGGTGATGTGACTTCACTCAAGTCTGAGTCACATTATTAAGTTTGGTGTGTGTGTGTGTGTTTCTTTCATGACAGGGACATGCAAGTTCCTTTTTTGGTCCGACAATGGGACGGTTTTCCTCTTTCCAGGTGCAAATGGCTGATGATATTCGGCACATCCAGAGTATGGACACAGGGGTGCTGTTTCTGACCAAGAACAACTTGAAATGCCTCACACGTGGAGGCTTCATTATGTTTGATTATCCGTGAGTTACACACCCGCACATACTAGTGCAAATAAAGGTGCATATTGCAGGTTTCATGTACACATGTACATGAAACCTCACTGGTTTGAGTCATAAACCCCTGTATCACACAACATCTATATGTTTTTTTCCTGATGTTTATTCATTCATTTTGTCTTCAGGATGGAGGAGGGTGCAGAGATGCATAGTTTGCTTCTGACTGATAATAACAAGTTGGTAATGGGTGGTCTGCAGAACTATGTGACTGAACTTGACCTCACTACAGTGCAAGAAACACAAAAAGTAAGATAATTGAGCTATTTGGGTTGCAGTCCAAAAACCCGGAAGAGAATTCGCCAAGGGTTCCCTATGGATTTTTATAATGGGGTTTTAAAATTTATAAGTAAAAAAAAGGACTGTTGTAAACATAACTTGACGATATGTTGACGTTTTGTTCTACAACATAAATTACACACTTCCATACCTGAAACGTGAATTTTGAAGCCGCCGTGTGTTTATAAAAAAAAGAAAAAAGTATATAATTCAATACTGCTTCAGAATTCATGTTTGTAGAACAAATTGTACGTGTATCATCAAGTAATGTTTACCACAGACCTTATTTTACACATAAGTTAAAAAAAAACATTATTAAAACATTATTAAAATAAAATCCCAAGGGAACCCATGGCGAAATAGCCTTCCGGATTTGCCTACAAAGTGACGTCACGGCTAAACAGAATTTTTATCTAATTGTTTTAAAGTCTATCAGTCTAAAGTTAGATACCTTTACAGTACGTTTGAGCTCATTATTATGTTATCGGCTAAAACTGTATGCCCTGAATTTCCACTGATGTACATTTCTCTTTTCACTCATTCTACATAATTTAATTTTGTTTACAGTATTCAGTAAACATACAGTTGAAGTCAGAAGTTTACACACACGTAGGTTAAAGCCATTTTTAACCACTTCACAGATTTAATATTAGCAAACTATAGTTTTGGCAAGTTGTTTAGGAGATCTACTATGTGCATGACACAAGACATTTTACAACAATTGTTTACAGACAGATTATTTCACTTTTAATTGACTATATCACAATTCCAGTGGGTCAGAATTTTACATACACTAAGTGCCTTTAAGCAGCTTGAAAAATTCCAGAAAATGATGTCAAGCCTTTAGGCAATTAGCCAATTAGCTTCTGATAGGAGGTGTTCCTCTGTATATATTTTAAGGCCTACCTTCAAACTCAGTGCCTCTTTGCTTGACATCATATGAAAATCAAAAGAAATCCGCCAAGACCTGAGAAAAAAATTTTGGACCTCCACAAGTCTGGTTAAACCTTGGGAGCAATTTCCAAATGCCTGAAGGTACCACATTCATCTGTACAAACAGTAGTACGCAAGTATAAAGACCATGGGACCACGCAGCCAACATACCGCTCAGGAATGAGGCGCATTCTGTTTCCTAGAGATGAATGTAGTTTGGTGCGAAAAGTGCAAATCAGTCCCAGATCAACAGCAAAGGACCTCATAATGACTGTAGATGCCAGGTTTGGGTTGATGTCTTTTATTTTGAAATGTTTACTTTCAGTTTGTTACGTCAATTGTTGTAGTGCATATTACCTGTTAGTTTGCGTGTGGTTAGCATGTAGGAAGGGGGTGAGTAGCTGGGACGCTCACTTTCTGTTGACCGTTTTCATTTCATTTAGTTTTATTTCATTTCATTGCTTTTTGCTTACTTTACTGTCAACATCCATCATGTTCGTTTCAATGTTACAATAAACCGTCTGGATCTGCAGTGGAAACGCTTCAACTTTTATTCCCTCTACTCAGCCTCTTAGCGGTTACTGGCTGCCGTTATAATGACCATTGTTATGTTTGGAGGAACAAGGGTGAGGCTTGCAAGCTGAAGAACACCATCCCAACCGTGAAGCATGGGGGTGGCAGCATCATGTTGTGGGAGTGCTTTGCTGCAGGAGGGACTGGTGCACTTCAGAAAATAGATGGCATCATGAGGAAGGAAAATATGTGCATATATTGAAGCAACATCTCAAGACATCAGACAGGAAGTTAAAGCTCGGTCGCAAATGGTTCTTCCAAATGGACAATGACCCCAAGCATATCTCTAAAGTTGTGGCAAAATGGATTAAGGACAACAAAGTCAAGGTATTGGAGTGGCCATCACAAATCCCTGACTTAAGTCCGATAGAAAATTTGTGTGTGCAGAACTGAAAAAATATGTGCGAGCAATGAGGTCTACAAACCTGACTCAGTTACATCAGTTCTGTCTGGAGGAATGGGCCAAAATTCCAGCAACTTATTGTGAGAAACTTGTGGAAGGAACCCAAATTGTTTGACCCAAGTTAAACAATTTAAAGGCAATGCTACCAAATACTAACAATGTGTATGTAAACTTCTGACCCACTGGGAATGTGATGAAAGAAATAAAAGATTAAATAAATAATTCTCTCTACTGTTATTCTGACATTTCAAATAATTTTTTTCTTCTCCCCATTTCTCCCCAATTTGGAATGCCCAATTCCCAATGCATTCCAAGTCCTCATGGTGGTGTAGTGACTCACCTCAATCCAGGTGGTGGAGGACGAATCTCAGTTGCCTCCGCGTCTCAGACTGTCAATCCATGCATCTTATTACGTGGCTCGAACACATTATCGCGGCGACATAGCACGTGTGGAGGCCCACGCTATTTTTTGTAACATCCACGCACAACTCACCACACGCCTCACCGAGAGCGAGAACCACACATTACCAAGATGAGGTTACACCATGTGACTCTACCCTCCCTAGCAACCAGGCCAATTTGGTTGCTTAGGAGACCTGGCTGGAGTCACTCAGCTCATCCTGGATTCGAACTTGTGACTCCAGGGGTGGTAGTCAGCGTCAGTACTCGCCCCGTCAATACAAGGCCCGACATTACACATTCTTAAAATAAAGTAGTGATCCTAAGACAGGGAATGTTTTCTATGATTAAATGTCAGGAATTGTGAATTAAATGTATTTGGCAAAGGTGTATGTAAACTTCTGACTTCAACTGTAGTTATAGAACACAACATTTGCTTATTAAGGTGCAATCTGACATTTTTACTGTATATCCTCACTGTCACTCTAGTTTACTGTTGAAGTGCCTGGAGTCGCCATCATGAGACAGTCCAATCGCTTCTTCTTTTGTGGTCACACCTCTGGCAAGGTGAGTGAAGGAATAAAACAAAAATGGATGTGGAACAAGTTTCCTCCTTTCGCTTTTCCCACAGAATACAGGGATGTGGTGTATGAAACATTTTGCTCTTAGCTAATGTGGGAATATGCTGCTCACAATTTAGCTGTAAAATTAGGGTTGAATACATAGTGCTTTTTCTTTCATTTTGTTTATTCACACATTCCTGTTTTTCAGCTCAAACTGTTTGGCATTTGGAATTTTCTGCTTGTCCACAGAATAAAATTTAAGGAAGAGGTCTATGCACATGGATAAAGTTCTCTGACCACAATAGCGTTCATGTTCACACATGCTAGTTCAAAGCTACAGGAGAGGTTGTGCATGGTAGGATTTTTATTGAAAAACACTTGGTATTTCATTAGTAATTGCTGTTAATAATCTACCTGCACTTTATGTGAAATCTGTCACCATGTCAAAAGTTTGGACACCCATCCTATTGTTACCTACTCTTTATTTGTATTATTATTTTCCACAGTTTGAAATACAAATAAAGTCATCAAATCTATTAAATAACAATAGGAATTATGCAGTGACCAAAAAATTCATAAATCATAAATATTAACTTGCTCGAAGTAGCCATCCTTTTGGCTATATTACAGCACTGCACACTGTGGGCATCCTCTAAACCAACTTCATAGGGTATCCACCAGGGATCCTTTTTATACAGTATTGAAGGAGTTCCCATCTATGTTGGGCACTTATTGACTGCATTTCCTTCACTATCTGGTCCAACTTAAAACTTTGCTTTTGTGATGAAATTCATTCACTGGCACAATTTACACTCACTGAACACTTTATTTGTAACACTATACTAATACTGGGTAAGTTCTTCCTTTGCTCTCAAAACAGCCTTGATTCTTTGTGGCATAGATTCCACAAGATGTTGGAAACATTTCTTTGAGACTCTGCAGATTTGTCAGTTGCTCATTCATGCTGTGAATCTCCCATTCTACCTCATCACAAAGGTGTTCTTTTGGATTCAGATATGGTGACTGGGAAGGCCACTGAAGAACAGTGAACTCATTGTCATGTTCATGAAATCAGTTTGAGATTACTTTTGCTTTGTGACATGGTGCATTATCATGCTGGAAGTAGTTATTAGAAGATATGTCAATTGTGGCCATGAAGGGATACACATGGTCAGCAACAATACTCAGATAGGCTGTGGCATTCGCGCGATGATTGATTGGTATTAATTGGGCCCAAAGGGTGCCAATAAATCATTTCCCACACCATAACACCACCGCTACTAGCCTGCGCTACATTTCCCAAAAGCATTGCAAGCTCAAGTTGATCGTAGAGACCATTGGTACCAATGGTTTCTAGGACCTACTTAGGTTTACAATGCTTTTGGGACTGGACTGTTGACATAACGCAGGTTGAGTCCATGGATTCATGCTGTTGGCACCTAATTCTGCTCACTACAATTGTACAGAGTGGTTACCATAGCCTTTCTGTCAGTTCGAACCAGTCTTTTCCTTTCCATCACCAGAACTGCTGCTCACTGGATGTTTTTGGCACCATTCTGAGTAAACTCTAAAAAATATGAGGAGATCAGCAGTTACAGAAATACTTAAACCAAAAATGGCACCAAAAATCATGCCACAGTCAAAATCAATGAGATCACAATTTATTTCCCCATTCTGATGGTTGATGTGAGTATTAACTGAAGCTCTTGACCTGAATCTGCATGATTTTATGCATTGTACTGCTGCAACATGATTGGCTGATTAGATAATCGCATGAATAAAGTAGGTGTACAGGTTTTCTTAATAAAGTGCTCCGTGAGCGTATATTTGCCTACGGGAAAAAAAATATCAAGCATTTTAAAAATAAGCCTTTTGGTTGTAGAAGTCTTTTAGATAATGTATACATAAAGTAGTCTTTAAATGATTCTCTTGTTAGTGATCTTTCCTTTTTAAAAACACTTTCTAGGTGTCACTGCGTGATGTCCGCACATTTAAAATGGAGTATGAGTTTGACGCTTTCTCCGGCAGCCTGTCTGATTTTGACGTACACGGTAACCTGTTGGCAGCATGTGGCTTCTCGAGTCGTGGCCTAAATGGACTGTCATGTGACCGGTTTCTTATGGTGTATGACCTTCGCATGATGAGAGCCATCACCCCACTGCAGGTCCATGTGGACCCCCTTTTCCTACGCTTCATCCCGACATACACCGCACGCCTGGCTATCATTTCACAAACAGGTATGAAATACACATGTTTGTGTGTTTTATTGATGGTAGTAGTGCTGGTCTATTATAAGCAAAAACTGAAAATTCATGTATCTTATAATGTAAAATACATTATGTATAAAACATTAGGTATTGTCGACCAATATGTTTTTTTTTTAAGCCTGATCCCAATATCACTGTATGAATAGTGGCTGATTCCTGGTACAATGCTGATATACGATACAATTGATGGATAATAAATAAGATCTACACAATGCTCCTGAATTTAAATGAACACTTTGCACACAGTTTACCGTAATTTCCGGACTATTGAGCGCACCCGAATATAAGCCGCACCCACTGATTTTTAAATAAAATATTATTTTGAACATAAATAATCCGCACCTGTCTATAAGCCGCAGGTGCCTACCGGTACATTGAAACAAATTAACTTTACTCAGGCTTTAACGAAACACGGCTTGTAACAAAAATAAATAGGCTTTAACGAAACACGGTGTGGCAGCGGGCGTGGTCAAGCGCCCGTCCGGAGAGAAAAGCGGTAAGGGCGCTTACACCTGAGCTAAATTATGTCTAACACCGTGTCTAATTTCAGTAAGCATGGGGAGAGCGGCATAAAAGGCAGCAGCCACAGAGCTGAGAGAGTGACACACGTCAGTCTAGTGTTGGCGCATAGAAGAATTGAGAAACTTTATAAAATTGATTGTAAACATTGCTGTGGCCATTAAAAGCCTTACCTGGAACGTCAAGTGCCCTGCTGAAAACTGTCACACTGGTGCCCGGCACTTGAAATTAGACACCGGTGTTAGACATAATTTAGCGCAGGTGTAAGCGCCCTTACAGCTTTTCTCTCCCGGACGGGCGCTTGACCACGCCCCCGCTGCCACACACGGCTTGTAATAAAACATGTGCAGTAAATAGTAGCCTCATGCCATCCCAGATGTGTATGACTTTCATTCTTCTGCTGAAAACAATTGAAGATTTTTTAAATAATATTTCAGCTC
The DNA here is from genome assembly GCF_025860055.1 of Xyrauchen texanus. Taxonomy (NCBI): domain Eukaryota; kingdom Metazoa; phylum Chordata; class Actinopteri; order Cypriniformes; family Catostomidae; genus Xyrauchen; species Xyrauchen texanus. The sequence continues at coordinate 14,610,697 of NC_068300.1, read as the reverse complement.
TGTAGGTTCTCACAATGCAATTGAATGGGCACCAAAAAGTTCAAAAGCACATAAAGGTCCCATAAAAGTAATACATACAACTCCAGTGGTAAAATCCATGTCTTCCAAAGTGATATGATAGGTGAGAAACAGATAAATATTTAAGAAGTCCTTTCTTAAAAACTTTTTTTTTGTTTTGCAATTCGCATTCTTCGTGCATATCGCCACCTACTGGGGAGAGAGGACAATTTATAGTAAAAATGGACTTAAATATTGATCTGTTTCTCACCTACTCTTATCATATAGCTTTTGAAGATATAGATGTAACCAATGGAGTCATATGGATAACTTTTATGGTGTGTTTGTTATTTTTGGAGATTAAAAATGTTGGCACCCTTTCATCTGCATTGTGAGGACATACAGAGTTGAGATATTCTTCTAAAAAAGCATTTTTGCATTCAAATTTCTAAAGACCCACCTTACTCTCATTATGAACACTCATTATGAAACGGCATTTGCTGTTTCTTATCTAACCCGAATTTAGAGTGAGAGATAAGATAATAATGTCAGTTTGTATTCAGTGTTGTGTTTAAAGCTTGCACAGAGCTTAAACAGATGTCAGTGCATGAGCATTTTGGAGCTTGGTTGCCTTTAACCCTTAAATGCATGGGAATTTCATCAAACACACTGAGATATTCGGGTCTTTAGAGACCTGGCACTTATATCTATCTATCACAAATGGATCTACAAAATGCCCAGATAGTAAAATTTTCAAAATACAAATAAGAAAATGGTACAATAAAATATATTTGATAGGTTTTTTATTTGTCATATATCAAAGAGAAAATGCAACAATTCAGGACAAATCTAGAACAGGATTCATTACTTTCACACTGAAACTTCCTGAGATGCAACTGGCTGTCAAAAACATATTAAGCTACACATAATCTACCCCTAAGATATGCATAAGTATTATCTCAAGCACTTATTAGTCTAAATACATGCACAATTTACATCATTTCAGTAGTTCACCCAAATAACAATAGTTAGTTCATCAGGGCTTGACATAAACCACTGTGGCTAGTGGTATTCCAAAGCCTTTAGCCCTCAGCATTTTCACTAGCTAAAATCCTCCACCCCCACAAAACTGTAGATTGTTACAGCATGCATTTATTTGGGTCATTTTATTTGAACAAGAATGATATGAGTTCAGCAGGACTCAAGCCTAATGGTTTAAGTCATCTTTTAAAACGGCTGAAGGCAAATATGTCCAGTTAGAACAGGAGGAAAACTGTCAATAATTTGTCCATGGAAGTCCAGATTTTAACCCCTTTTTTCCATTCTAAATTATACTTGCCTATATGAAAATGTACCATTGTTCTTCCATTCTATTTTAACAGTGACTTTGATATTATAAGGCTATAAGCAAAGGTCAGACATCCATGGACATCCATAGTTTTTCTAAAAAAGAAGTATTTGATATGGAAAAATGAATAGCCTAAACACAATAAGAAATCTTTAACTACAACTTTCACAGTTAATAATTCCATGGAGTACAAATGGAGATGTTAGGTAGATTAAACTCAGTCCCCATTCACTTTCATTAAAACTTTGTCCATAAATAGAAAAATCCATGAATCTTTTTTCCAATCATGGATGAAAGATATCCCTATGGGTTTGGATCAAGATAAAGGTGAGTGACAGAATGATTCTTATTAATAACAATGTAATCTTATATTCACCCTAATCGATTTAATATGTTGGTCTGTACCAGTTAGTGTTACTTCAGTAAAACATTTTAGTTTGGATGGTGAGGTATATTTTAAAAACTTTGTTATCAGGGGCGTAGATTCCAAGGGGGAATGGGGGAGAGGTAACTACCCAATGTTCAAGCCAAATCTACGCCCTTGCTTGTAATGGATGTTTATGCATGGCAAACTCCTGTCTCTTTACCATGTTAGTCTGAGAGGTTCGACTTCCTCAATATAGCACGTTAAACTACAAGATACCCTGTAGGATTCAAATGGGTCACATAAGTTTTGTGGTCAACCCGCGGGCCGCCGAGATATTGAGTAAAGCTCGACTGAATGACACAAGTTTCGCTCTGCGCTGTCCCAGAGCTCTGGCTCTATCTCTGGAGCATGCTGATGTGCACTCTGGCGGTTCACGCAAAAGCACACTTCATTCACCAAGCACAGAAGCGAGTAAGGCGCTGAACATGGGATGAATACAATTAAGTTTGATTCGACTGCAGCCACCCTCCAAAGTGGCTAGTAAGGGTAATGGAGTTACACGCCACTGCCAATTTCTGCCCACATTTGGCGGGTGAGAGGGTGTTCATGTCAAGCTCTGCATATCATACTGACCATATGTTGTACTTGCTATGGTTTACTACCATGTTGTTTCTTCATCATTTTATTTTAAATATAAATCAAAATCACCATTGTTGTTAATTCATTGCTTTCACTCTTACATACCTAGGGTCTCTAATGACCTATACATTTTTGGTACTTAACTATTATAATTGTGTGTGTGTGTGTGTGTGTGTGTGTGTGTGTGTGTGTGTGTGTGTGTGTGTGTGTGTGTGTGTCTATGCAATTTTGGAATGAGGTTTCAGGTCACTAAAGACCTGAGGAATGTGTTTAAGGCTAAAATTATCTGTAGCGCCATGGAGTCTCTGAAATATGTGTGTGTTTGTGTCTTCCTGTAGGTCAGTGTCAGTTCTGCGAGCCCACAGGCCTGGCCAGTGTAGCTGACATCTTCCACGTGAACACAGTGGGGCAGCTGCTGATGAGTTTTGATGTGTCATCCAGCAAACAAGCGCTCTCTTTCGGGGACTCTGGTGGCTGTGTGCACCTGTGGTCCAGCGCTCCAGAGGTGTCCTTTAACAGTTACTCCAGAGATACTGAGTTAGTCCTGCCCTGCCTTGTGGACTCACTGCCCCAGCTGGATTGGAACAATGAGCTGATGCCTCTGTCACTTCTGCCCATGCCTCTCACTAGTACAGAGCCCCTGCTCTCTGATTGGCCCACGTCCCTTATTATGCCCAGCCCCAGGTATGACTGAGGCCCGTTTCCCCTGTTTGATGGATGTGGTGTCATTGACTTGCCTCGGAATAGAACTGTCTGAGGTTTCAGTGATTTAATGATGCCAGGTTGCTTTCATTAAAGAGATTGTGCTTGATTACGTAAAGAAATTGAGTAATTTAATGAAAATGTTGTTTATGGCCCTGTTGCAAATAGCACACTTCATGTGGCCTTGTGCATTTCCGTGAAGTCCATGGAAAATCGATTTGTGTGTGCACTTGTGCGAAGCCCACGGCAAAATTAACAGTAGACTACTACCAAATAGGCTATGCAAATCTACATCACTAAAGTGTGTACTTGGTGTAGGGCTGCAAGGGCTTGGGGCATGTTTTGGAAATGTTCCTCTTTGCTTATTTGAATGGATACATTTAAGTGTTTCAGTGTAATACTTCCCCGTGCAGTACAAACCCAAAAGAACTGGACCTATCAATCTGTAATGTGAACAGAGATTTTTGGCAAAAATGTTAGGTTATCCCACACTTTCCCATTTTGGAATTTTATATCAACTGATTTAAAAAACAAAATACCTCTATGAATTACCGGTACATGTTATTTGATTTGTAAATTTGTTCTTTCCAGGCGAGCTCCTCCTGTAGATCCAGAGATTCTTAGGACGATGAAGACTGTGGGATTTATTGGATACGCCCCCAATCCTAGAACCCGTCCAAGAAACCAGGTTAACCTGTGTTCTTTTCAAGTAAAAATATGACTGTTATGTCTAGTTCATATTTGTATAGTCTAATTAAAGATCTTGTATGTGGGGGGAAAAGGCCACAGTTTAATAGGCACTAATTGTATTTATTGATAAATATATTTATCACAGCTGAAATATTGATATCATATTTTTTGGTATTGTTTAGTAGTGGCTGATTCATAAAACCAGTTCTGTATTCAAACATTATATTGAGAAAAACTGGTTTTATTAGAAGCAATCATGGTTACTAAATAGTTCAAGAGTAATCTAAATGGAGATTGTCCATGTGCTGTGAGAGGGAAGTCATATTTTACAGTCATGCAGTGAAGCCGGTGTTTCTGGTATGTTTTTTGACAGCACGTCAGTTATAACAAAGTAGTAATGAAAGATGAATGCTGTCTAACCAGGTAATTTCTTGTCTGTTTGATCTCAGGTTCCTTATAAGATAAAAGACATAGAGCTCGAATATGACTGCTATAATCAAGTTCCGGAGTCTCCCATTGGTCGAGATGAGGAGTCACATCTTTGCATGGTTCCAAAGAAGTACAGAAAGGTAGTGTTGAGCCATTGTTCCATATTATCCAATGATATTTTTTTGTGTTCTATTCAAATAATCATGTACTGTTTTTGCTCTGTCTATTACACATTTTGGAGTGCCCGATGATGTCTTTTAGATGAGATGTTGGTATTTTGATTTTAGAGCCATTACAGAACTAGCTTTTTAGTTAAAAACTAGAGGGGGATTTGAAAGCTATAATATAGAACAATACTGCACTTGAATAAAAAAGCATTTATTGCTCATATGTGTTACAATTAAAGTTTTGTCAAAATGTTAAATCTTGGTCCAAGGATTGTGATATTTTTTGGATTCACAGTGATTCCCACTGTTGTTATATACATGTGAAACTTTAGGATTAGACTGTTCTGATTATGTGGTTTATACTTGTGTCAGGTGACCATTAAATACTCCAAACTGGGACTGGAAGACTTTGACTTTAAGCACTATAACAGGACTCTGTTTGCTGGTCTGGAGCCTCACATACCTAACGCCTACTGTAACTGCATGATCCAGGTGAAAATATATACACACATTGTGTGCTATGTTACATTATTATACTAGAGCTAATTTCCTTTGAGTCTCCTCTAAAATCCCCTCTGTTGACTTAAAAACTGATTGGAATATTAAGTTGTGGCCAAAAATATGGGCACCCGTTGTAAATTATGAGCAAAGAAGGCTGTGAAAAAAAATCTTGTTTGTCCTTTTGATCTTTCATTAAAAATATCACAAAAATCTAACCTGTAATTGAAGTAAAACAATTGAAAAGGGCCATATTATTGGCACCCTTTTATTCAATACTTTGTGCAACCTCCCTTTGCTAAGATAACATCTCTGAGTCTTCTCTTATAATGCCTAATGAGGTTGGAGAATCCCTGGCAATGAGGTTGGAGAACATTCCTCCATACAGAATCTCTACAGATCCTTCAAATTCAGAGCTCCATGTTGGTGGACTTACCTCTTCAGTTCACCCCACAAAGTTTTATGGGGTTCATGTCAGGGGACTGAAATGGCCATGGCAGAATCTTTATTTGTGGTCAGTGACCCATTTCTGTGTTGATTTTGTTGTTTGTTTTGGATCATTGTCCTCCTGGAAGATCCAACCAGGGCTTTGTCTTCTCTGTGTGTTACAAAGCCATCTCTGGTGTTTGCTGCCAAAAAGCTCTTTTTTGTTTTGTTTCATCTGACAATAGAACCTGGTTGTATTTTAAGTTCCAGTAGTGTCTGGCAAACCAAGACCCAACTAATTCTGCAATTCTCCAGCTGTGATCCTTTTGAGAATCTTTGTCCACTTAAACCATCCTCCTCACTGTGTGTGGATACACAATAGACACATGTCCTTTTCCAGGTCAGTTTTCAAGATCTCCAGTTATTTGGAACTTCTTAATTATTGCACTGAAGGTTAAAATGGGCATTTTCAATTCTTTGGCATTTTCTTATAGCCACTTCCCATTTTGTGAAGCTCAACAACTTTTTGCCACACATCAGAACTATATACTTTAGTCTAACCCACTGTGATTGATGATTAAGGGAATTTGGCCTGTGTGTTACCTCATATTTATACCCATGTGGCACAGGAAGTCATGGCTGAACAATTTCATGTTCCTTGTCACCCAGTTGTACTAATAAAATGTAAAATGAATGGGAATATAGTTCAGGTATATTTTACTCATAAGAATTTCTAGGAGTGCCAATAATTGTGGCCAACCTGTTTTGGAGAAAACATTTTTTTAACGGGATAGTTCCCCTCTTTCAATTGTTTTGCTTCAATTAAAGGTTAGATTTTTGTGAATTTTTTGAATGAAAGATCAAAAGGATAAACAAAGCAGATTTATTTTCACAGCCTTCTTTGCTCATATTTACTAAGGGTACCAATATTTCTGGCCACAACTGTGTGTGTATATATAATGTAAATGTGTGTGTACAGTTGAAGTCAGAAGTTTACATACACCTTAGCCGAATACATTTAAACACAATTCCTGACATTTGATTGTAGAAAACATTAGCTGTCTTAGGTCAGTTAAGATCACATCTTTATTTTAAGAATGAGAAATGTCAGAATAATAGCAGAGATAATTAATTCTTTTAGCTTTTATTTCTTTCATCACATTCCCAGTGGGTCAGAAGTTTACATCCACTTTGTTAGTATTTGGTAGCATTGCCTTTAAATTGTTAAACTGGGGTCAAACATTTTAGATAGCCTTACACAAGCTACTCATAATAAGTTGCTGGAATTTTGGCCTATTTCTCCAGACAGAACTGGTGTAAATGAGTCAGTATAGTAGAGTATTGTAGAGTTTGTAGGCCTCCTTGCTCGCAGATGCTTTTTCAGTTCTGCCCACAAATTTTCTTTCAGATTGAGGTCAGGGCTTTGATGGCCACTCCAATACCTTGACTTTGTGGACCTTAAGCCTTTGCCACAACTTTGGAGGTATGCTTGGGGTCATTGTCCCATTTGGAAGACCCATTTGTGACCGAGCTTTAACTTCCTGGTTGATGTCTTGAGATTCTGCTTCAATATATCCACATAAGTATCCTTCCTCATGATACCATCTATTTTGGGAAGTCCACCCCCCACAACATGATGCTGCCACCCCCATACTCACCTGCTCACCTTTTCTCCTCCAAACATTACAATAGGCATTATGGCCAAACAGTTACATTTTTGTTTCATCAGACCAGAGGACATTTCTTCAAAAAGTAAGATCTTTGTCCCCATGTGCATTTGCAAACTGTAGTCTGGCTTTTTTATGCCGATTTTGGAGCAGTGGCGTCTTTCTTACCGAGCAGCCTTTCAGGTTATGTCCATATAGGACTCGTTTTACTGTGGATATAGATACTTGTCTACCTGTTTCCTCCAACATCTTCACAAGGTCCTTTGCTGTTGTTCTGGGATCGATTTGCATTTTGCACCAAACTACGTTCATCTCTAGGAGACAGAATGCTTCTCCTCCTTGAGCGGTATGATGGCTGCATGGTCCCATGGCATGTCTACTTGCCTACTACTGTTTGTACAGATGAACGTTGTACCTTTAGGCGTTTGGATATTGCTCCCATGGATGAACCAGACTTGTGGAGATCCACAATTGTTTTCTGAGGTCTTGGCTGATTTCTTTTGATTTTCCCATGATGTCTAGCAAAGATTAAAGGTAAGCCTTAAAATACATCCACAGGTACACCTCCATTTGATGTCAATTAGCCTATAAGAAGCTAATTGACCAATTGCCTGAAGGGTTGACATCATTATCTTGAATTTTCCAAGTTGCTTAAAGGCACTGTTAACTTAGTGTATGTGAACGTCTGACCCACTGCAATTGTGATAGTCAATTAAAAGTGAAACAGTCTGTCTGTAAACTATTGTTGGAAAAATTACATATATACATATTTATATATATATATATATATATATATATATATATATATATATATATATATGTGTATATATATATATATATATATATATATATATATATATATATATATATATATATATATATATGTATATGTATATGCATGCATGCATGAAAATCCCAGGAGATCAGCAGTTACAGAAATACTCAAACCAGCTCATCTGGCACCAATATTAGACAGGTGGTTTAAATGTTGTGGCTGATCGCGTGTGTGTATGTGTGTATATATATATAGGGATGGGAAATTTAACACATTAATAGTCGACCATTTATCATGTTAAAAGTTGCGTAATTAATGCTGTATTTTATTATTATTATTTCTGTGAAATTCCTAAAATTGCCATATATAAATTTCCAAGAGGTACACGCTCAACTTGAATGCACATCCAAGCACAGAAACTTGAGTGTGCTGAGCAGTGCATGCTTATTTATAACACTCAAAGCATGTCCCGGGCATAATAAACACTGCAGTGGATTTACTGTATGGAGAATGGAGACAAGCTGCCAAATCTCTTTAAATCCCTTACTCATCTGAACCAGTGTCAAAAACGAACCGCACAAGAGAGACCCAGCATGTGCGCGTTAGACACTGAACTGCAGCCAGACAAAATAATAGTATTGACATTTTAAACTTCAGCAAATTAAAATTTAGCATTCAATTTGTACATATTTATGTTATTAAAATAAATGATGATATCTTGCAAGTACTTTAAGACAAAGTATAAAGTAAATATATTTATGAATATATTTTAATGTTTATTTTAATGTGCTGTTTAACTGCTATTAATCACAGAAAATTGTGCATTTAATTGGTTAAAAAGTTTTAATCTATTCACATCCCTAATAATAATAATAATAATAATAATATGTTAGTATGACATATCCCACTTTTCATGCTCTAATTCCAATGGATTTATCATATTAGCTATAGTAATCATATACATTTATATTATATTATATTAATTATGTAATTGGACATTTACTAATCAGTCTGCTTTTGATTTTCCAGCTTTCTGGAATTTTATTAATGGTTAAATCTGTGTGTGCCATGGCAGGTGCTGTATTTCCTGGAGCCAATCAGGTGCCTGGTACAGAATCACTTGTGTCAGAAGGAATTCTGTCTGGCATGTGAACTGGGCTTTCTCTTTCACATGCTGGATCTGAGTAGAGGAGACCCCTGCCAGGTACACATGACATCAATACTGCATCAATACAAAACTGCAGATTCTCATCCAAATAGAATTCAGAGCTGTATAGCATATACACACAGACATCATTTGTTTGTTAACTTCACAGGCCAGTAATTTTCTCAGGGCTTTCCGTACAATCCCAGAGGCATCAGCGCTGGGTTTGATCCTGGCTGACTCAGATGAGCAGACAGGTAAAGCCCGCCTAGGCCGTCTCATCCAGTGCTGGAACCGTTTCATACTTGCGCAGCTACATCAGGAGACACTGGAGCAGGAAGGACCTCAGGCATACAGAGGAACGAGCAGCAGGTGTGGATGTTGTGCATAATATGCGACATAAGTGGCACCAGATGCAATTGCAAAAATAATAACCAGTTTCCAAAACACTCTGCCCCATAAGCCCCACTCCCATAATCTGCCATTGTTCAATCAAACAAGTTGTCCTGCCCTAAACTCAAATTGTTAAGCAGGAAGTTGACATGTTGGATCTTTTTTGCCCAAACAAATTGATACATTTTTTATAAGTGCCACAAAGTTTACATACATCAGGACATCAGCCTAAAAATAGTTTACACACGTCTCTGCGTATTAATCAGGGCTATGTTCATCATTGAAAATGACACATTTCACCCTTTAAGTTTTAAAATTCAACTTTTGTTTTTGATGCATTTAGATAGAAAATTGTTGGTGGATCAGTGCTGAAAAATGCAGAGAATAATCGATATTTCACTCTGTGATTTGTATATGCCTTGTTAATATTTAAGCTGCCACCTCTAATTTGCTGTGTGTGTGTGTACTTGTATGTTTCATTGTGTATTCTTCTTTATTTGTGTGTATGTGTTTTCCATCCATGTCAGTGCTCTGGGTTCCTCAGGGGAGTCTGTGATTGGCCGGTTGTTTGGCTGTGAAGTGGAAAACAGCAGTTTATGTCGCTGTGGGAAGGAGACGGTTCGCTCCTCTTTGACTCTGCTGTTCACTATGCACTACCCTGAACAGAGCTCTCTCGGTCAGAACCGCCATATCACACATTATTCCACTACATAAAGATTTACTTGAGTTTTCAAAAGTTATTTGGAGAGTTTTTTGATTTTCCATTTCTAAGAGTGTATTGATTTGCTGCATTGGTTTGATTTGGACAGATAAGACAATAGAGGAGTATGAATTTGCAGAGATCCTAAAGAAGAGCATTTGTCTGGAACAGAGCACGCAGGCCTGGTGTGACAACTGTGAGAAATACCAGCCAACAGTAAGTCTCTCTGTACCTCTTTCTCTTTCCCTAGTCTTGCATAGCTCTATTCTTGCTTTAGACTAGTCTTCCTCTATTCTTTTACAATTGATTCTGGTCAAGAATCAAACACATAGACAGAAAGGGGCTGTCTTACTGACATTGAAAATGACCAAACACAGTTTTTATGTGTATGTGATGTATAAGGGCAGGGAACTTTTAAATTGATCATGTTACAATAATAGACCAATGAGCAATTAAGTCAAATAATGGCACAGTGTTCTCTTTGAAAGACTGGATAGACAATACCTAAGAATTTAGAGGAAACTTTGTGTAGATTTTGTGATCAGAATTTCAATCATTTCACAGACGTAACTATGGCTTTTTCTTTGTAGGTGCAGACCCGGAACATTCGCTGTCTGCCTGATGTTCTGGTGATTAATTGTGAGGTGAACAGTACGAAGGAAGCAGAGTTTTGGAAAGCACAGACTGAGGTCAGACCTATAAACAGTTCCTTTTTATTGCCAGAATATATAGTCAGGCATTCATTCCATGCAGTCTTAAATCTGCCCTTTAAGTTTTTTGCATGTTTTTGAGGTAAATACATTATAAATGATGTCATTAGATGAAGATGCCTTTATGTCATGTTTATGTGTCAGGTTGTGTGACAGAGATATTTTAGAGGTGAAACAGCAATGTAATAACCAGTCCATTCATCTGATCTCTGTATAATTGCTGTATAACCCCTTAGGCACATTGAGTTACCTTGGCTTACTGTTCTCTGAGATGAATACTTCTTCTGTTTACAGTATGCGTTCAACAGTGCTCTGAAGAAAGAGGCAGCTGAGCCCCCCAAACCAAAAGAGCCTCTTCCTACAGAATGGTGTTTAGAGTAAGTGTGCTGTTTGGAGAAATCTGTCTGCCAGATTATGGTATCAAAATCAGCACCATGTCGAAGCTAGTGGTTTGGACACGTTGAGCTGTGGGGCTCATGTGGGCAACACAAGTTTGAATCTGGTTAATCATTTTTTTAAATCCTATTGTCCTTTCCCTTCATTTCAAAAGGCAAAAAAAAAAAAAGATTGAAAAATCAGCATCATTAGAAACATTTTAAATGCAGTGTTTTAAAATGTGTTGTATTTATAATTCCATTCATTACTGTTGGATTTAATGTTAGGTATATTATATAGATGTATGCCTGTATATAGCCACAGATGTTTGCTTTGTTCAGGGAGGAACTGTGCAGTGTGGAGGGCTTGACCTTTGACACGCAAGCAGAGGACATGAGGCACCTGTGGATCCCTCTAAGTCTGAAGATGTGCATTAGTAAGACTCAGGGCCTGGAGGTCAGCAGCCTGCCTGAGGAAGAGGAGGTGAGGCAATACAATGAATTAACCACATTGGGAATGATCTTTTTTTTTTGTATCCCCTTTTTCTCCCAATTTGGAATGCCCAATTCCCACTACTTAGTAGGTCCTCGTGGTGGCACGGTTACTCGCCTCAATCCGGGTGGCAGAGGACAAGTTTCAGTTGCCTCCATTTTGAGACCGTCAATCAGTGCATCTTATCACATGGCTCATCATGCATGACACTACAGAGACTCCCAGCATGTGGAGGCTCATGCTACTCTCCGCAATCCACGCACAACTAACCACACACCCCATTGAGAGCGAGAACCGCTAATCACGATCATATATTGGTTGCTTAGGAGACCTGGCTGGAGTCACTCAGAACACCCTGGATTCGAAATCGTGACTCCAGGGGTGATAGTCAACGTCAATACTCGCTGAGCTACCCAGGCCCCCACAGTGGGAATTATTAAATGGAATAGACAGATTGCATGGGGGAGCTGACATAAGAGGTTATTTAAATTGACTAATAATTGTGTATCTTTTTTCTCTCTTAGCTGACTGAAAGTGAAGAGGCTGAGGGGGCATCTGTCTATGACCTTGTCGTCACTGTGTCACATATCCAGGATGCTCGGTCTGGAGGAAACCTGGTGGCACATATCAAAGTGGGCGAGACCTACCACCAGAGGAAAGAGGTTAGTAATTTAGCTTTCCAAAGTTCTTGAACATCTTTTAATGACTTAAAGTGATAGTTAAAAAAATTTAAATTCTCTCATCATTTACTCACCCTCATGTCATCCCAGATGTGTCTCGGATATGAAGATTTTAAGATGAATATTTCAGCTCTGTAGTTCCATACAAGCAAGTGAATGGTGGCCAGAACTTCGAATCTCCAAAAAGCACATAAATGGCATCCTAAAAGTAATCCATAAGACTCCAGTGGCTAAATCCATGTCATCTGAAGTGATATGATAGGTGTGAAACAGATAAATATTAAGTCATTTTTTACTATAAATCTCAACTTTCACTTTAATTTGAACATTCTTGTTCTTTTGTTTTTTGTGATTCACATTTGTGCATATTGCCACCTACTGGGCAGGAAGGAGAACTTACAGTAAAACAGGACTTGTTTTGATCTGTTTCTATATAAACAGTTATATCATATAACTTCATAAGGAATGGATTTAACCACTGGAGTCTTATGGATTACTTTTATCATGCCTTTACATGCTTTTTGGACCTTCAAAGTTCTGACCATTCACTTGCATTGTATGGACCTACAGAGCTGAGATATTATTCAAAAAAATCTTTGTTTGTGTTCTACAGAAAAAAGAAAGTCATACACAATTGGGTTGGCATGAGGGTGAGAAAATAAAAAAGTAAAAAATCATTTTTGAGTGAACTATTCCTCTAAATGAGACATTGGGTTGTTTCTTATATTATAATATAGACTTTTACCCATGTTAAACTACATGCATTCTAGAGAATTTGTATTTATTGTGTTGTTTTTCATAATTTTGTTTTCTGTACACACAAAATGTTCTCTAAACGAAATATAAGTGAGGCTGTGTGAGAAATACTTAACCTGAATCTCCTTCTAGAAATTTGATCTGTGTTGGACACCGTTAGACATGACGAACAAACTTGTCTGTGTCTTGCTTTCAGGGAGTAACACACCAGCAGTGGTATCTTTTCAATGATTTTCTGATTGAGCCTATTGACAAGGTAATAATACAGAACATCAGCCAAATATCCACTAATAAACACCTCTAAATAAAATGTATAAGATATTTATTCTCAGTGCAGTCAAACAAGACACTGATTCTTTTCATGGATTTTATTAGGCAGAATCAGCTCAGTTTGATGTGAACTGGAAGGTTCCAGCTGTACTTTACTACGTTAAGAGAAACTACCACGCCAAGTATGACCTACGCAGTAAGTAATACTTTGAATGCATCCTTGGTCTCCTTAAACCTTTGTCATTTCTCACAAAAACATTATGGTTATGAAAATCTTTCTACATTATGTTTTGTTTCTTATTTATTTTGTCATTTATTTTGTAAGTGTATTCTTTTGTGTCTGTTGGAATTATTCTTGCCTCTTCTCCATCTCCATATAGTTAAAAACCCTATTGAGGCCAGCGTTCTGCTGACTGAGGCCTCGTTGGCACGGAAACAGAGGAAGAGTCACGCCACCTTCATACCCCTCATGGTGAGCGAGATGCCCCAGGCCGGAGACCTTGTGGGACTGGACGCTGAGTTTGTTACTCTCAACCAGGTCAGTGTGAAATAAAGTAAATGATAGTGTGTGTTGTCATTTAAAGACAATTTATAAATATCATCTCTTGAGTGAGAATGTCAAAAGTCTTTGGTTTTGAGTAGGGATGCCCCTATATCTTTTTTTGAGAATGAGTACTATACTTTTTTTGGTTCGCGATGATGAGTCCGATACCTGTTTTTAAAAACTATTTTTTCTGAATAGATATTTCAATTTTATCATCAAAATGGTGCTTAAATAAATGCATTAATTGAAACTTTAATCAAATGAAAATATAACAATTCATTTTCAACATAATATTGTATTATTTTTGTCATGTGCTGCATAACAGAGCAAAACAGATGTGAGATTTTGCTTAAATATAATACAATTACAATTGAATTATTATTATTAGTAGTATTACAGTTAATATTACATAACTATACAGTAGTGATCTATTTCGGTCATATGTTTTTCCCTTTAAATTGAGCTTTTATTTTGTAGTGGTAATGTGTTGCTATGACTGTAGCTTCTCAATCCAGAAAAGACAGTTGATGTGTGACTCAAAGTGATTATTAAAATGGAAAAGGTTACTATTTAGTGAATTAAATATGTAGTCTGTATGTGCTTCATGCTTGAATTGAAAATGAGTGCTCAGCCTGCTGCCATCTGCTACAAACAGAGCGTGCAATGCTCAGTTGTTAGTGTTTTCCATGTATGAGTGAGTCAAGGATCTCTAAAAGATATGAGCAGTGTTGTCTTTGTCAGCCCAACAATGACTCCACACATTCACAAACACTTACATTTGAAGCATGCAGCACATGCAAACTATATATTTATCTCATTAAATCATAGCCTTTGTGGTTTAATAATCTCACTAGGACATAACATGATTTTAATTTGTGGGCTGAATGTTTGCAGAATGACATTTGTGCGTCAGATGTGTCAGTTTTTTCATCTGAGTATTTTTACGAGCATGAGTACAAGTGCATGAGTGTGGTATCAGACCAGTATCATATCAGAAATCAGATTTTGGGTGATATTTGAGAAAGCATACTGGCCAACAAAGGCAAAAGATTGCAACTACACCACACTAAAACTGAGAAATTGGTTTCAAAAATTTTTTTTGACCATCCAGCAAAATGTCTCACTCTTGATTTCAGTCATATAGTTTAGCTATGATGTGCATGTATCATCGCCCTGGTTTCAGAGAATCATTAGATTAAATTAAAGCAGACACTTATTCAGGTACCGGTAATATCTAGCATTTTTCTTCTACTCTATATCAGCAAAATACAGTGTTTTACAGTGTCAGCTTATTGGATCAGAGTTGGATAAATTTCCATGTGTTTTGGGTGAACAGGAAGAGGCAGAACTGCGTAGTGATGGGACCAAGTCCACCATTAAACCCAGCCAGATGTCTGTGGCTCGTATCACCTGTGTGAGAGGCCAGGGAGCCAATGAAGGTGTGCCTTTCATTGACGACTACATCTCTACGCAAGAACAGGTAAGGTCTCTATCATGCCTGTGATCAAATAAATTAACAGTGGCATTTTAAAACTTTTGCAGCACACCAATGTGTGATTTATCAGGAGGGTATGATTGAGATGGTCATAATAGGGGAATTTGACTGTGACACCAGGCTGAACGTGTGAAATGGTAAGGGCTTTAAATGACCTCAGGAAGAACCTCATTTATGTTCCTTATCGTAACTTGCGCGTCATCTGTTAGTAGCACTCATACTGGGTGATTTTTGAGTCATTTAATTCAAAGTTGAATCACTGAATAACAACTGACTCTTTCAGTGATTTCCAAATAAACTCAGAAAAAAAGAAACGTCCCTTATTCAGGACACTGTATTTTAAAGATAAGTTTGTAAAAATCTAAATATCTTTGCAGATCTTTATTGTAAAGGGTTTAAAAAATGTTTTTCATGCTTGTTCAATGAACCATAAATAATTAATGAACATGCACCTGTAGAACGGTCGTTAAGACACTAACAGCTTACAGACGGTTGGCAATTAACAATAAAAGACAGGAGACAGGAAGGACAGCTGATTGTCCTCGCAATGGCACACCATGTGTAACAACACCTGCACAGGATCAGTACATCTGAATATCATACCTGTGGGAAAGGTACAGGATAGTAACAACAACTGCCCGAGTTACACCAGGAATGAACAATCCCTCCATCAGTGCTCAGACTGTCTGCAATAGACAGAGAGGCTGGACTGAGGGCTTGTAGGTCTGTTGAAAGGCAGGTCCTTACCAGACATCACTGGCAATAATGTTGCCTATGGGCACAAACCCACCTTCGCTATACCAGACAAAAACTGCTCTTCACTAATGAGTCGTGGTTTTGTCTCACTGGGGATGATGGTCAGACTTGCGTTTATCATACCGCATTACACCGAGGCCTGTACTCTGGAGCGGGATCGATTTGGAGGTGAAGGGTCTGTCATGGTCTGGGGCGGTGTGTCACAGCATCATCGGACTGAGCTTGTAATCATTGCAGGCAATCTCAACCCTGTGCGTTACAGGGAAGACATCCTCCTTTCTCATGTGGTACCCTTCCTGCTGTCTCATCCTGACCTGACCCTCCAGTATGACAATGCCACCAGCCATACTGCTTGTTCTGTGCATGATTTCCTGCAAGACAGGAATATCAGTGTTCTGCCATGGCCAGCAAAGAGCCTGGATCTCAATCCCATTGAACACGTCAGGGACCTGTTGGATCGGAGGGTGAGTGCTTTCAAATCTGGTGCAGTCCACGAGGAGGAGATGGACTGCAGTACTTAATGCAGCTGGTGGCCACACCAGATACTGACTGTTACTCTTGACCCCCCTTTGTTCAGGGACACATTACTCCATTTCTGTTAGTTACACATCTGTGAAACTTGTTCAGTTTATGTCTTAGTTGTTGAATCTTTTTAAGTTTGCTGAAATTAAAAGCAGTTGAAAGCAGAGTTTATTAAGTTTGGCTTCTGTGTTTTTGTCAGAAACATGAAATAATTTGTTTTTTTAATTTTAACCTCTGCATATACAGGTGGTGGACTACCTGACCCAATACTCTGGTATCAAACCTGGGGACCTGGATGCTAAGATCTCTTCCAAACACTTGACAACTCTGAAATCAACGTATCTCAAACTGCGCTTTCTTATAGACACTGGCGTTCGCTTCGTTGGTCACGGTTTACAGAAGGATTTCAGAGTCATAAATTTGATGGTGAGTTTAACAGAAATGAATTCATTTTTGATTACTGTATGATGTTTTATGGAAAATTATAAAAGGAAACAAATATAAAACTGGCACATTTTTAAACATTCACCATGTATTCCGTCTAGGGTTGTAACCGTATAAAATTTTGTGACAAAGCATAAACATTAGCCTGCATATGAACCTAATGAGTAATTACAGACCATGTATAACTGTATTGTATCTGGTGTTTTTTTGAGGGGTCTATTAATTATTATCCTATTTACAATATTTTCACTTGCATTCATGTCGGCAAATTCCTTGGGATGGTGCGCGCGGAAATGGTGCTTCGGGTTTGAAGGGGTTTCTACCTGAGCCGACACATTTTTGTGACAAATCTCTCAAATTTACACAGCTAAGTTAAGGCTGCTCTGTGCCAGCTTAAAGACTGTGTAAAGACGTAATGCCACATAAAAGCAAGACTAAATTATGCCTGCTATTACCCACCTCAGCCTCTAGTATCAAAGGCAATTCTGATGCTGCATCAGAGCAGCCTTAAAATTATTTGTTTTCATGATAGAGCATATATTTAATCATTTAATATTCATATTTCCTAGTGTAATTTAATATTTTCATCCATTTCATATTTCTATATTCATAATTTTATATTTAAAACATGAAACTCATAACATTATTTATACAATTGTAGTATTTATGCTACTGCTGAGCAGTTCACCCAAAAGATGAAAATTCTTTCATTTACTCACTCCTGCCATCTCAAATGTGTATGACTTTTTCTTCTGCAGAACACAAATGAAGATTTTCAGAAAAATACCTTGGCTCTGTAGGTCCATATTATGCAAGGGAATGGTGTCTAGAACATTGAAGGCAACATGTTCTTCAAAGTTCTGGCTACCATTTACTTGCATGTTATGGACCTACAGAGCTGAAAATTATGGTTCAGGCTCTGACATGTCTGTGTGTCGCGATCGTGCTGTGGTGCAATTGCGACACGCCCATGACGAGTGATGGTTGAATGTAAAATGAGGAAGCTGCAATTTATTTGATTATGTCAATAATAATTTGTTACGCTGTGTAAATGTAGCCGATTCTGTCTTCATTGAACTGATTTTTTATTTAAGAAAATAAAGACAGACAAATTCATGCAATACCGTGAATGAGATGTTAACGGTATGACAACTGTCTTTTTTAAATCCGAGGTACAGTGTACCGTGACACCATTTCATCCCTTATTCCGACACATCTGTTATAGGTTCCTAAAGACCAAGTGATCGACACCGTCTACCTCTTCCACATGCCTAGAAAAAGAATGATCTCTCTGCGTTTCCTTGCTTGGTACTTTCTCGGTAGGTTACTTTTACAAACATGTAGATTTCCTACTTTCCATTTTCTTCCTGACACTATGTTTGTCTCTGTCAATTTCTGTTCATCAGTTTATTTATGTCTGTGAATATTTGTTTAGATCTT